>NC_058130.1:324146363-324183537 GCF_016433145.1 Gracilinanus agilis
ATTTACAAATAGAAAGAGTAAAAGCAAGGAAAATGAGAGAGAGAGAGAGAGAGAGAGAGAGAGAGAGAGAGAGAGAGAGAGAGAGAGAGAGAGAGAGAGAATTACTCTGGCCTGGTCCAAACCAGACAGGGCTTCAGAGGCTCCAGCAAAGGGGGGCACAGAGGTCACAGAGGTTAATTAAACAAGGCTTCCAACCATGAGGCTAGAAGAGACAAGGGGCCTCTCCAGAGGCTACTACCTCTAGAAAAGCCAAGGAAAGGGAGTCAGCCTTTTCACTCATCCATGTGGCAGTCCAAAGGGAAGCAGTCTGAGGTCTCAAACCAGAGCTGCTCCAAGACCAAGTTCAAAGGGGAAAAACCCTCCTCACAGGAAGCAACTACTATATTTAAAGACAGTTCTTTGTGTCACTTTCTGTGTCTTCCTTCCACTTAAACGTGGACCAATGGTAGCTTTAACTTTGCTTTGGACTGTCCAGGGGGCAGTCAGTTGTTTTTGATTTGTCACTCACTAGCACACATGGGTCATAGACTTCCCTCCCCAACTTAAAAATTAAGTGGGGGTGTATGCATTCCTGGTGGTTTATAATCCAAAGAATAATAAGGGAGAGTTAATCCGATCTTCACAATAGTGGTCATGCACTGATACTAGTGGAATGACACAAGCCAAATTACAAGTACCATACCATCTGGGGGGGGGGGAAGGGTAGACTAAGTTGAAGAGTTACAAACATAGAACTGGCCAGAGGTCACCAAGCCCCATGGGAAATCCTTCCTCCACCAGGATGCTAAAAAAGACATGTATTTATGTGTCACATCCATTACATTTCTAAGCTTTGCTCTAGCACAGATAAATGTGGAGGTAGGGAATAGAACAGTGGGCTGGTACTTCACTTGGTCACCTACTACTACTTAATAGACCTTTACCTCTTGCCACACACAAGTCAAAGGTAAGCAAATGATCGGTCAGGGGTAGTGATTGTCCTAGATATATAGAAAACACTTCTGAAGACCCTTTAAAATCAACTGAGATTTCAGTTCCTAAAATTTCTCAAAGATCACTGATACAGGTTGTAACCAATTTGATGGGGTCCATCCATCATCATCTATGTGACAATTAACAAAGGCAAAAGGAGCAAAAGGCTTTTTTGTAACATGTGAACTTCCTGTGGTGCAAGTTATGGTAAAGTCTCATTCTTATGGATTGGAATTGTTGCTGTAAGAATAAGGTAAGCTCTGACATTTTGGAAAACTGCCATAGAATTTTGGGGGTGAAGAAGAGCTGAAGTGACTGTTGGAGCAGCAGAGACTTCTGGGAGAAGAAAACCCAACCAGAAGTCTTTTGGGGGTTGGAGCTGGGGAGAAAGGTCATGAATCTGACTCTCGGATCCCTTGAAGAGGCCATTTGGGTTTCCTGACCTGAATAGGAGACCTGCACCTGTGACATCTTGTCTTCCTGACATTCACTTATATCACCAATAGCACTTAACTGAGTTTAGGATTACTGGACTTCCTTTGGGTAGCTGTTCCCTGAACCCTGCTTGCCTTGGGCTTTGCCCAGCAATAGCTTACCTAGACTTATAGCAAATGTAGCTTATAGAAAACATTATTAGTGGGTTTAGGCAGGAACAGCTCTGGTTGAGGGACTCCTTGGCTCACCTTCTGGGTCTGAGGCTTGGTGGGTACTTGCCAGAGTGATGGACCTGACTTAGGGTTACCTGTACTACCTTTCCTGCTGATACCCTATCTTCATTCTCATTGCCCTTGTTCCTGATTAAATACCCAAAGACTTCAAGATCAGACCTGTGTTAGTTCTATTGGAGGAAGTCTTGCTGGGGAGGGAGTGCAGTAACATAGGCAGGCTGATCTCCGTTTTGAGCCTGACCTCCCACTGTGAACAAGGAGAGGTTTCTGTGTTCCCCAACTTGCTCCATCACCAAATCGGAGTATCACTCACTTCTCCTTGAGGGGACACCATTCCTCCAACACCTCAATGGTGTCATGCCCTTCCCAGATTCCCCTTTTCCCAAAGGGATACCAATTTAGTCTCTCAGTAATAGGGGTGGCTGTGAGGGAGGAGGGGCCTGCCATATTTCACCTGCTTGTTCTCTACTACATCCCCTTCCTCCTCAACCCCCCTCATTACGTTGCCCATGAGAAAATAGATCCAATGGATCTGCTGACAGACACAACATCCATAGAGACTAATGGCTTTGCCATGGAAAAGAGTTTGTCCAACTTGTCTATAGACTTTTTATAATGGCCTTATCCCTAGTCTAATCATAGGAAGAGGGTACACATAAGGACAATGTAGCCAAACTTATAGCTAATAACCAAAACATACTAATTGAAGGCAACATTGTGTAACAGAACATCAACAATTAGATTAGATTAATATGTAAACTTAAAGTAAAATCAAATTCAAAAACAAACAAGCAGCAAATATAATCTATGTGACAGGATATAGTCACTCAGTGTCAACAGAAAGTACTTGTTTTACACACAGACAATGAATCCAAGAGTCCTTTCCTCCTATTCTATAACAAAAGCTGTAGGAGTAGTTAACAGTACTTGAAATGGGCCTTTTTTTTCAGGTAGATTGAATTCCTCCAGTGCGATGGAAGTTTTTTATGTACACCTTGTCTCCTGGGTATAGATCATGGAGTGAGAAGTCTAGAAGACCAGCCTGTACCACAGAACCAGATTTGTGGAGTTCACACAATTTGGCTTGCAAAACCTGTCTTGAGAAGTCTCCACAGTGGCAAGTGGCAACAGCTTGGCTTTAGTGGCTTTCCCCTCTAAACACCTAATTTCATAAAGAAATTTGAAAGTTCTTTTGCCCTTTGTAAATTGCCAAAATTATTAAAGTAGGAGTCAGTCCTTAGATCTTAATAAAATTTATTAGGGTTATTTGGATAGGTAGAAGATGATAGAAAGACATAGAAAAGGGGTCCTAATCTAATTTTTCCATGTGGCTCCTCCAGCAGACCCCTGCAGGGGAGTTTGTAGGCAGAGCACCAGAGATAGAGAGAGCACCAACTTCCTGGTTAGCCCTTTTTATAACCTACTGGCTCCTTTTCTCCTGTCCTCGCCTCCAGGTCAAGTTCAGGATCATGCCAGATATGCAAGTAGTTGGCAGGAGATGATGCCTGTGTGACCTGACCCCAGAAAGGGGGGGGGAGGGTAAATTTCCTTCACAATCAGAGTTGGGGGCCTCACTAATGGCTTACACCATTTTGGGGTCCTCACTTCTGACTTGTAAAATGGAGTGCTTGTTTGTAATTTTACAACATTCTCATCTGATTGTTTTATGGTTGTTCTTTTCTTTTACTTATTCCCCATTCTGGGGAGTGATGGTGGTCAATTTTGTTTTATCTCTTCTCTGATATTCAGAAATTCTATTTTTGTCTTTTGAGGGGTTTTAAACATTTTTAGTTGCATATCTGATTTATTGATCTATTCTTTGTTTCTCAACTCTTGAGTCCAGATACAGAGTTGGCCTGGGATCCTGGTGTTCTGGTATCTACACAGCCAGGTTCAGTCTCCCTTCATAGTAAGATATGGCTATGGAGTAAGGTGGAGGGTCATTCTGTCATCTGCTTATTATTTTCTGTCAAGTCAGGACAAGGATCTGGCTTTCGATGTTCAGAGATGACTTTGGTTTGTTATACCCCTTTTCAGAGCCATGATGAAGTTCAGGTCTGCTTGTGGTAATGTGTGCTAGCTTCCCTCTTTTCCCCCTCACTGTCCACCCCTCATCACCCCATTATCTCTTTCCCCCACATCAAGTTGGGTTTCAGTCCAGGTTACCCAAAATTATTTTAGTTTTACAAACATGAACTTTTCCTTGTCTCTTCTACTTCCTGTCTACCTGAGCTGACTGGCAACTCTGGTCCAACACTTCTCCCTTCCCCTCCCTGGTTTTCTCCATCTTTAGGTCTGGCCTACGTGGAAGAGCTTACTTCCATTTCTTCTCACATTTCCTTATGACTGTTTTTTTTTATTCCAGGGAAATTTGCAGCTATTTGTTATGTGTTATCTGGGACTATCATCTTACCTAGAAGTCTTCCAGTTTTATTTTTAATATTAAAGAAGATTCTATTATGTTGGTAGTGGAGGAAATATTTTTCTTTTGAATATTTGAAGTTGTCATTATCTTAAGTGACATTATTTTGTGTTTCTTATTACTGTTATTTAAAAATAGAAAAGTATATTTTGATAACTGACCTGTGATTAAAGATCCAATTTCCAGGTTTTTTGTAGGATTAGAAAAGAAATGAATTAACATGAATGTTTTCTGCTTTTGCTTTGAGTCAGTGATAATTTGAAGGGTCTTTTTGCAAGTACAATATACAGAAAAATGATTTCAGTGCCAAATTTTGGTTTCTTATTTAGACTCTTCTTTTGTTCATTTCAAAGAAAAAATACCCCCCTTGGAAATGTAGCAGATAAGAGAGAAACAGAAGAATGCCAAATAATCAAGATCCCTGGGGCTCAAGTAAATCCACCAATGTATAACTTTAGGCAACTTAAAGTGAAGAATATGTACAGATTTATGGACATGTAGCTGAGAATGAAGAGGTGTGCTGGCTCCCCACCCTTTTTATTTCTTAAGCTCATTCTTCTGTAGCTGGAGGGGAAGAGTGGCTTGGTAGCTGTTCAACTTTTAATTGGCTTGATTCAGATTTTCCGGAAGTATGTCAATATTTTTATTCAATTAAGTGCAAATGTTTAATTTGTATTATGTTGTACACAGATCCATGTAAAGACCAGCTGTTTTTTTTTAAGATGGAAAATACCAGACTTTTTTCCCCAGTTTTTCTTTTTCATTTGAAAAAACATTAAAACAATTGCCCAATCTGTTACATATGTGAATAGCCTTTTCTGCATATGTAGAAATGGCACCAGGAAGTATTGAAAAGGATGGAGGAGGTATAATTGGATTTTAATTACAACTATATAATTTTGAAGTGCAAAACAGTTTGGGGAGATTAAGCTAAAGCTCAGTTTAGAAAGAAAATAAAAAACTGAGCTTTATAGTAGAGGCATAGTCATATTAAATTAGCAACTTACAATTCTGTTCCTCTTAACATTTTCTTTGGGTAACTGAGAAATGCAAATTTGGAGCTGTGATATCAAAAGAACATCAGAAATCTCATCCTGTGTCTAACCAATGGTGATATGCTTGATGTCTATTATGAGATGCCAAAGCACAACTTATAACATTCAGGAAGGTAGGATCTGAATCCATTTCTTATCATCACTTATTTAAATCATAGATTTAGCTGAAGGAAACATTAGAAGGCACTACCTTTGACTCTTTCATCTTAGAACAGAGTCCCCAAGAGTTCAAAATGACTCACTCAAAATCATATAGATAGTGAGCTTGATTTGAACCCAAGTCTTCTGGCTTCAAATATTGAATACTTTTCACTGCACCAATTTATTCCAATTTTGGTACATATCAGGTATAGTTTCTGGAATATCATGTACAAGAATCCTGAGACCTGTAAGAACATCAGTCACTGCCTCCACACCTTAATAAGTCAAAGAATAAAAGAGCAAGATCAAAGCCTTTCTATTGACTCTAGGAATAAATACAAGGTGTCTCCAAAAATGAGGGCAATTTAAGTTTTAATACCAAAAAACTGGCATTAAGACTTTTGGAGTCATCTTATGTAGATAGCTCTGTGAGGCTTTTAAAACCTTTCAAAACTTGACCTCAACCTATCTTTTTCAACCTAATTTTATATTATTCCCTTCCTGAAGTCAAACGAATCTTGCTCTTCCTCCCACAGGAAATCGCATCTTTAATTTCCATGTCTTTGGACTGGCTTTGTCTCATTCCTGAAATGTAACCTTTCTTACTTTTGTCTCTATTATTCCCTTGCTTTCCTTACGATTCCACTTAAATGTCAACTTTTACATGAAAACTTTACTGAGCATTGGAACTATTGGTACCCTCTCCCCCAAATTTTTCTTTTATTTACCTTTTATATGCTTCAAATATACTAACATCTGGATGCAAGATAGAACATAAACTACTTGAGGGCAGGGGCTGTTTCATTTTTGTCTTTGCATCCCCAACCTCTAACAGTGTGTCTGAGAAGTAACAGGTGACTAATAACAACTTTTCATTGATTGATTAAATGCTGCAGAAGATGTGGCTAATCCATTTGTCTAGCTTTCAACCTCCTCTTTGCACTTATTCCATTTGGTGCCACCATTACTATCTATTTATAGAGTATAGATTTATAGACTGATATACCAGTTCCCTTCTTGTATGTTGGACTCTGCTGAATGCATTGCCGACTGTCTACTGGGTGGTGCCATATACGTTGGGGCTACTGTTCTTGTGAGGAAGATTTACTTACATGAAAACTAAATTTACTTCTTTGATATTTCTGCCTAACATTTTCAGTTTTGCCTTCTGAGGCCAAGCAAAACAAATATAGTCTTTCTTTCCCATAACACCTTTTCAAACATGTAAAGATAGTTATCATTCCTCCCCTAAATCTTTTCTTCTTATAACCAAATATCTTCAGTTTCTTCAATCAATCCTTGCAAACCTGGTTGCCTTCCTCCAGATATTCCTCAAATTATCAATATCCTTCTTAAAATGGAGAACTCAAAATTGAACTTGATATTGCAGATGCAATCTGGCCAGGGCCATATATAGTGGCCCTCTTTAGACTTGATCCCTATACTTCCTAATGAGGCCCAAGATGGCATTAGTTTTTTTGACTTTTTCTGAGTGTGTGTTCCAAATATATCCCTCAACTTTTTTTTAAAGCAAAGTACTATCTAACTGTGTCTTCTCCATATATTAGGAAAGCTAGGTGGCATAAAAGATAGAGCCCTGGGCCTGGAATCAGGAAGATATGAGTTCAGATCCTGTCTCAGACATTTACTAATGTGTAACCCTGGACAAGTCTCTTGGCTTAAAAATATTTAACCCTGGCACATGACAGATGCATAATACGTGGTTATCCGACCCCCTGTATGTTTTATTTGCAAATTTAACAATTTGAATAAAAATATGAAACTTTATATTTATTCCTATTAAATTTCCTCTTATCAGACTCAGTCCATTGGTCTAACTTGTTAATATTCTTTTGAATCCAAACTGACATCCAATCTGTTAGAGAACCTTTCTGGCTTCATATCCTATGCAAATTTGATAAATATCTCTTTTATATATTTATCCAAGTCACTAAATTTTTTTAGGTAGCATAGGGCTAAGTGATTTCCAAGATGACATCTGTGATAGAATCAGTGTTTCTTTGATGCTGCTTCTTCATAAAACTAGGGAGACTTTGCTTAAAAGAAGATAGAGCTGCCACATAGACCTGATTGGACCATGTGATAAAATTGACTCTAGACCCCCTGACATACTTTCTTACATTTTTGGGTATAAAGTTCCTAGCTATATTGAATGTAAACCCCTCAAAACTTGGTGGATTTCCAAAGTCCTCATAGGTAACCTCTCCTTTTCCTGACAACCAGATGTGTTTCCACTGGAGATGAGAGGAACTGTGACCTGAGAAATTTATTGTCATTGTATCCTTTTTGTACATCTTTGCTTAGTTAGGACAATGTAAACCTCTTTGTATTAAATATTCAATGACTTGCAAGTGCCTCATTTCATCCTATCATCAAACCTGAATTTAGAGAGTGTTGGCATTAGAGCCACATATCTGACAACATCTAAACATTAAGACTTTTTGTTGGATTTGGCCACTCAGTCAGTTCTGAATCCACCTAATTGTAGTCAGTCCTTCACTCAATGAACATTTATTATGTTACAAATAAAATTGATATAGAAAGGTATATTCAAAAGTATTAAAGGTTTATTTAAAGCCTTATTGGTAATTAAGAAAGCCACATGCCTGCTAAGATCCAATTCAAAATGACTGCCATACCTTCACTCTTGCTGCTTAGTAGAAAAGAGAGTGTCTCAATCAAGTTCTGAGACTTAATACTTCTCTCTGCGTAATCACACTTCCTGCCTACCTGTATTACACAAGAGAAATCATGGGAAATGTAGTTTTCAAGTCCCCTAAACATCTACAGGAAGTTTATATCATATATCTCAATGTTAAGGCTCAATGAACCCCAAATTTCCAATATCACATTCCCCCCGAGATCCAGAGAAAAGATTGGTCTTCTCAATGGATCTTGTAAACATAGTCAACTTTTAAATTACAGGAATTTGGGGATAAAAAGAAAAGAGGACAAAAGTAATGAACTAATGGTTGCTAGCCTCATTAATAAAGCACCAATTAGGGGCAGTCCCCTTTGGCATAAGAGTGTACATTCAAAACAAATGCTTTTAACTCCCCATAGTTCAATCAACTGCACCCCAAAGTTAAATTTGGATCTTCATGATCCAGTGAAGGCTCTTCAGGCATCTTCATGGTGCCGTCTCCAAACAGGTTTGTTGTCTGGATTCTGGGGAGATGGCAAATTTCTTATCCTGAAATTACTCTCAAAAGAATTTAAACTTTACATCAGTGGTTCCCAAACTTTTTTGGCCTACTGTCCCCTTTCCAGAAAAAATATTACTTAGCCCCCTAGAAATTATTTTTTTTAAAATTTTAATAGCAATTAATAGGAAAGATAAATGCATCTGTGGCCATCACAATTCCCCTGGATTGCTGCAGCACCTACCAGGGGGTGGTAGTGCCCACTTTGGGAATCACTGCTTTACATTATAGATTATAAAACATATTATTCCCTTCTGAGGAGAATTATACATTCCCCCCTGAAATTACTCTCGAAAGAGTTAAATTTTACATTATAGATTATAATATAGACATTATGATTATAAAACTTACACCACCCCCTGAGGAGAATCGATAACACATTCTCTACTGAAGAGGGTACCCCAGGTCAATTAAGGATACATGGCTGAGTCACAGGGTTGTATGAAATCAATTGGCAAAAGAAATAAAAAAAATAAAATCCAAATAAAAGAGAAAAAAATTAACTTGTGAATGAAATGTAAAATGTCAAAGTTTTATGTGCAAAAAATGTAAGGAAAAAATAAACTTATAACAAGTTCTTGAATCAAGGTCTAATTAAAGTTATTTAAGCAGTTTCTAATTACCCATTCAGGAACCAAGACTACAGAAAATTGCCATTCTATATATAAGAGAAATAACAGGACCAGATATGTGATTGTCTAATCCACATCATATACAAGAATAGCACCAGAGCTACCCACCAAACATATTTACATACATACAAACACCACATTTCTAGTCCTTTTCTAGTGACCTTGTTAATAAAAGGCAAGGGAATGATGTCCATATGGAATAGTCTTGATGAGGTCATCTTAGTTTTTGGGATCATTGTTTACTTTCTTAGAAGCTCACTAGCCATACCTTTAATAATACATTCTATAATTTTTCCAGTGAATATCAGCTGGTCCATGGAGCTCTGACTTATTTTCTAATTTCTTTGGAAAATTGAGACAAAATTTCAGAATCTTAAAAAAAATCACTTAAAGCCGTTCCTCAATGGATATGTAGTTAAAGGATATGAATTGTGTTTTGAAAGTATTGCAAACTGAAACCTGACCTCTAGAAAGCATGATATAGATCACTTTTTCCTTTTTTATTGAAATTATTCCTTTTGTATCATTATGTTTTCCTTTTTGAGATCTTTCTGCTCTTACTAAGCTGCTTTACTGACTAAAAACTTGTTCCTTGATATCCTACTTATCATTTATCTAAACTCTTTGAAATCTGCTCTCCCCAAATCTATGGTCAAAATAGACCTGACTTTTTTTCTCTTACTGAATCACAACTTTTTTAATATAGTAATTATTTTCTTTCAAGGTTGCCATTATTTCAAATTCAGCAACATATTCCCTCTTGGTGTTGGTGTTGGTGTTGGTGATGAGAATTAATTTCAAGAGCTCATTGTATTCGTTTATATACTTTTAGAAGTATGGAATTTTCATTGATACAACAGATGTTTTCTTTTACTTCCATGCTTTCAAGTACATCCTCCTTTAGGTATTATCACCATTATACACCTAACTCAAGAGCCTCCAAAGGTTCTTTGAAAGAAACTCTGGTCAAGTTAAATATGGTTAACATATTCCCTATTTACATATATCCCCAACCCCATGACCACCTTGGTAATAAGAAATTTGAAGATCTTCCAGAGTCCTTAAATTATGAAGATGTTAGTCTCACATCCCTGCCAGAACAACATCACCTATTGTAAATGCATCAGAGGATAACAAATCAAGTTGTTTAGTATCATTTGTTCTAAACCTTTACACTAATTGTTCTTCTTTATGTATTCCAGGTGTTGAAAAATTAACCTAGAGCACTGCAATTTCAACTTAATCATTTTTATTTCTTATGCAAGGGAAGAGTCAGATTAAAGACACACTAACCAGGTGCCATAGTCCAACTGTTCATCTGAGTTGCATAGAGCTAAACAATTCATTATCTTTGGAGAACATAGGAAAATCAAATGCAAATGGCAAAAAGTTAGCTTAGAGAAACAGGCACAAAGTTAGGAGATTGATGAGGGTATACATACAATTCTGGGAGAGCTCATGAAGCTTGACAGCCTAGTGGGAGTATTTTTGAATATTCTGAGAAATGTAAAATATTAATGGATAATTGATTACAGTAAGTTGAGCAGGTGCTTCCATTTTTCTGCTTAGATGAAGCAAATTTTCTATGGGAAATAAAAAGTTTCTCATAGTCCATCATAGGTAATGGTGTTTATTACACAATCCTTTGCTGTAATATTAAGCTCTTTAGAATCACAACAAAATTAAGTAGACCTTGAGCTTTTTTTTTTCTATAAGAGTAATATGGTCAGATTAGAACAATGCAAAAATGTTCTCATTAAAAAATCATTTGTATTTAACTACTCATTCTTTTTAAGAAATTTCTGGTCTAACCTTTTTAGAATTGTCTATTACACTGACATTAAGCTTCCTAGCCAAGTATTTGTGATTTAAAATAGAGAAACAAACTGCAATGAGGTAAGGGCTAGACAATATAAGGATGATATTAGAAAATAAGTATTGTTTTATTAGTTTAAAGGTAAGAAGTAGAGAAGCTGGCTTGAGAAAGAATTGGTGTTTCAGATAGAGCTGAAAGAGAGTATTGGCAGTTATAACCTTTATTCTATGACAGTAACACTCTCTGGGTGTGGCATCCTAGGAATGGGCTTCTGGCAGTCGACAGCCACACGCAGGTTCTTTTCTCTCTCAGGGCTGGAGAAGGTAACATCTTTGCCTCTCTCTCTCTCTCTCTCTCTCTCTCTCTCTCTCTCTCTCTCTCTCTCTGAAAGATTTGAAGGAGTGGAGTGTTGTCCAACTTTGGAAACCCTATTCATTTATCTGTTACTGTTTATAGATTGTTTAAACTCTGAAAAGACCAAACAAAACATGGTCTTTGGCTTGAATGCTGAGTCTGTTAAGGCTCAGAGTCCTAACTTGATTCTTGAGGAGACTCAACCATCTAGCCTTGGTTATCTTTATAACTTAAAGTTGAAGTTAAGAGAAATTGAAAGTTTCAAAATAGGAAATGAGGAGACTAAGCTATCACTCTTTGCAGATGATATGATGGTCTACTTAAAAAATCCAAGAGAATCAACTAAGAAGCTGATAGAAATAATCAACAACTTTAGCAAAGCAGCAGGATACAAAATAAATGCACATAAATCATCAACATTTCTATATATTTCCAACACATCACAGCAGCAAGAGGTAGAAAGAGAAACACCATTTAAAATCACCCTAGACAATATAAAATACTTAGGAATCTATCTACCAAAACAAACACAGGAATTATACGAAAACAACTACAAAACACTTTCCAAACAATTAAAACTATATCTAAACAATTGGAAAAACATTGAGTGCTCATGGGTAGGATGAACTAACATAATAAAAATGACCATTCTACCTAAATTAATTTAACTATTTAGTACCATACCTATCAAACTACCAAAAAACTTTTTTACTGAATTAGAAAAAACTATAACCAAGTTCATTTTGAATAACAAAAGATCAAGAATATCAAGGGAAATAATTAAAAAAAAACATGAAGGAAGGTGGTCTAGCAGTACCAGATATTAAACTATACTATAAAGCAGCAGTCATCAAAACAATATGGTACTGGCTAAGAGACAGAAGGGAGGATCAGTGGAATAGACTTGAGGTAAGTGACGTAAGCAAGACAGTGTCTGATAAACCTAAAGAGCTCAAGTTTTGGGACAAAAATCCACTATTTGACAAAAACTGATGGAAAATTTGGAAAACAATATGGGAGAGATTAGGTTTAGATCAACATCTCACACCCTACACCAAGATAAATTCAGAATGGTTGAATGACCTGAATATAAAGAGGGAGACTATAAATAAGTTAAGTGAACACAAAATAGTATACCTGTCAGATCTCTGGGAAAGGAAAGATTTTAAAACCAAGCAAGAGTTAGAGAAAATTACAAAATGTAAATTAAATGGTTTTGATTATATTAAGCTAAAAAGCTTCTGTACAAACAAAAACAATGTAGTCAAACTCAGAAGGGAAACAACAAATTGGGAAAAAATCTTTATAACAAAAAACTCTGACAGGGGTCTAATTACTCAAATATACAAGGAGTTAAATCAATTGTATAAAAAATCAAGCCATTCCCCAATCGAAAAATGGGCAAGAATAGGCAATTTTCAGATAAATAAATGAAAAGTATCAATAAGCACATGAGAAAGTGTTCTAAATCTCTAATAATTAGAGAAATTCAAATCAAAACAACTCTGAGGTATCACCTCACACCTAGCAGATTGGCTAAAATGAAAGAAGGGGAGAGTAATGAATGTTGGAGGGGATGTGGCAAAATTGGGACTTTAATGCATTGCTGGTGGAGTTGTGAACTGATCCAACCATTCTGGCTGGCAATTTGGCGCTATGCTGAAAGGGCTACAAAAGATCGCCAGCCCTTTGATCCAGCCATACCATTGTTGGGTTTGTACCCCAAAGAGATCATAGATAGACTTGTACAAAAATACTTATAGCTGCAGTTTTTGTGGTATCAAAAAACTGGAAGGCAAGGGTATGCCCTTCAATTGGGGAATGGCTGAACAAATTGTGGTGTATGCTGGTGATGGAATACTATTGTACTCAAAGGAATAATAAACTGGAGAAATTCCATGTGAACTGGAAAGACCTCCAGGAATTGATGCAGAGTGAAAGGAGGAGAGCCAGAAGAACATTGTACACAGAGACTGATACACTGGTAAAATAGAATGTAATAGACTTCTGTACTAGCAGCAATGCAATGACCCAGGACAATTCTGAGGGATATATAGAAAAGAATGCTACCCACATTCAGAGGAAGAACTACAGAAGAGGAAACACAGAAGAAAAACAACTGCTTGAACTCATGGGTTGATGCAGACATGATTGGGGATGTAGACTCGAAAGGACCAATATGTAAATAAGTCTTGATAGATGACACATGTTAAAACCAGTGAAAATGGGTGTCAGCTATGGGGAAGGGGGGGTGAAGGAGGAATGAAAGGGAAATTAAGAACATGAATCATGTTACAATAGAAAATTTTTTTAAAAAAATTTAAAAAAAAGTTATCGTGGTTAGGTTCATTTAGAATAGTATAAATTTGGTTATTCAGAACAGGGAGGATTAGCAAAGCCTGTGAACCACAGGAGAAGCGGTTCCTTGTAGAACTGGGGAGTTTATTTGGGTAGTGTTAGAATCCCTTAGAATTAGAAATCCTTTTATCCTTATTTATATTTTAAATACAAGGTGTATTTTCTATAACAAGAGTTTCTTTACTGTTCCTTGTGCCTGGCCCTGAAAGGAAGTATATCTTTGAGCTTCATTTCACTTACCACTGAAGATACTTTGATAGCATCTATCAAAAGTGTCTAGAAACAATTGTTAACTTTTATTTCCTAATTCTTTGTCCTTATTTGTGTGCTTGCCTTATTATTTTTATTTTTACAACAATCAGGGTTAAGTGACTTGCCTATGATCACACTGCTAGGAAATGTCTGTGCTTTTAAAAATACTTGCTTTTTAGTACAGTGTTCTAAAACTTACAATAGTGTTTAGAAAGTAAAAGTCTATATACCTGCCTATGTACTCTCTCAGACCCTTAATTTATATAATATTTTAATACTATTACAGATTCCTTGTTTTGACAAAGGCTCACTCTTTCTTCCAGTCATTGAAGCCCATTTGGAGACAAAAGTCAGAATGGCTAAAGATGGGCCAAGATCCAGTGGATAACCTTGGCATCATTAATATCTGACCAAACTCTAAGTACTCCATGGAACCTTTTTCAGCTACTTTCATAGCTATTGGAACAAATTATTTTCATTCATTCATTTCACCAAGGAATTTTCATTCATCATTCATTCACTCATTTGCCATTTCACCAGGAAATATTCATATGCTTGGGATAGACACTCTCTCAATTGACTGATGGGTTTGTGGCCCACCATTACCTTCAAATCGTTTTAGCCCATCTACCAAAAATGGTAAGACAATATTGACTGATAATGGTGATGATAAGCATCTTTGCTTCATCTTTGTTTCATATTATTAGGAAGGCTTCCATCTTGTCCCCATTACTGATAATGCTTGCTGATGTATTTAGATAGATGCTATTTATCATTTTTAAGGAAAGGTCACTTTCCCCTGATGCTTTCTAGTGTTTTTAAAGGTATAAGTGTTGTATTTTGTCAAGAGCTTTTTCTTCTGCATATATTGAGATAATTATATAAATTCTTTATGTTTTGTTATTGATGTCAATTATCTCAATAGTTTTTTTATTATTGAATTGTCTCTGCATTCCTGGCATAAATTCCACCTGATCACAGTTTATAATCTTTGTGATATATTGCTATATCTTTTTGCTAATATTTTATTTAAATTTTTTGCATCAATATTCAGGAAAATTAGTCTATACTGTTTTTCTCTATTTTTGTTCTTTTTGTCTTAGGTATCAGTACCACTCCTATTACTCCTTCTTTGCTTATTTTCCCAAATAATTTATATATCAATGGAATTGATTGTTCTTTAAATGTTTGGTAGAATTTGCTTATGAATCCCTCAGGGCCTTTTTTTTTTTTGTAGGAACGTCATTTGTAACTTATTAATTTTTTTCCTAAGAAAGTATTCTATTTCCCCTTTTGTTTATCTAGTCATTTAATGTTTTTATAAATATTCATCCATTTGACTTAGATTATCAGATTTGTTGGCATATAACTGTGCATAATTGCTACTAATAATTGCTTTAATTACATCTTTACTATTGGTGCACTTACCCTTTTAATTTTTGATAATGATAATTTGGTCTTTCTTTTAACAAATAAAATGCACTAATGGCTTATTTACTTTGTTTATTTTTCATGAAACTATCTTGTAAATTTTTTTATTTTAAAATTTTGTCTTAAACTTTCTTTTGCTTTGTGTGTCTTTCTGTTTCAAGTGTATTTCTTGTAAACAACATATTGTTCTATTTTTTATTTCTAATTCATTTTGTTATCTACTTCAGTTCTGTTGGTGAGTTTGTTCATCCCATTCATATTCACAGTTATTGTAATTAACTATGTTTTTCCTTCCATTCTATTTTCTCCTATTTGTTCTTCTCTGTCTATCTGTTTCTCTTTCTCCCCGTCTCTCCTAAAAACATCTATTTTACTTCTCATCATTTCCTCTTGTACTTATTCCTTTCCTTATTCTTTCCTGTTGAATAAGATAGAGTTCTCTATCCAGCTGAGTGTTTATGTTGGTCCCTATTTGAACCAATTCCAATGAAAGTGAAGTTCAAGTGTTTCCTGACAATCATCCCCATTTTCCCTTCTATTGTTAAAAAGTTCCTTCTGTACTGCTTTTATAAGAGATAAATTCTCTTCCTTTTCCCCAATGTATACCTCCTTCTTACCCCTTAATTTTATTTTCCACCATAATCAACTCATACCCATGCTCTCTGTTTATGTATGTTCCTTTTACATGCCTTAATAGTAATAAAGTTCTTAGGAGTTACAAATATCATCTATCCATATGGGAATCTAAACAATTTAACTTTATTGAGTCCTTTAAGATTTCTATTTTATGTATACTTTTTTATGTTTCTCTCAAGTCCTGTGTTTGAATGTCAAAATTTTTATTCAGCTTTGTTATTTCATGAGAAATCCTTGAAAGTTCTTATTTCATTAAATATTCATATTTTCCCTTGAAGGATAATACTCAGTTTTTCTGGGCAGATGAATCTTTATTATAATCATAGTTCTTTGCCATTCAGAATAGCATATTCTTTTACCTCTTTATTGTGGAAGCTGCTAAATCTTATGCTATCCTGGCTCCACTATATTTGAATGGATTCTTTCAGGCTACTTGTCACATTTCTTCCTTGATCTGAAGATTTTGGAATTTGGTTATAATAATCCTGGGAGTTTTCATTTTGGGATCTTTTCCAGGAAGAGATTGGTGGATTCTTTAAGTTTTTTTTTACTGTCTTATTCTAAGATATCAGGGCAGTTTTCAATAATAATTTCTTGAAATAGGTATGTAGGATTTTTTTTATCATGGCTTTCAAGTAGAACAATAATTCATAAATGATCTCTTTTCAATATACTTCCTAACTTGGTTGTTTTTTTGATGAGATAATTCACATATTCTTCTATTTTTTCTTCTTTTAACTTTGTATTATTGTCTTGTGAAATTTCATGGAGTCATTAGGTTCCACTTCCTCATGTTTAATATTTAAGATTTTTGTCATTTTGCTGATTCAGCTTTTTAAGAAGTTCCCCTTCCCCCCTCCCAGTGGATTTTTGTGTTTCATTTACCTTTTGACCAATTGTGTGTTTTCTTTTTAAAAAAACTTTAAGGAGTTATTATTGTCAGAATTGTTTGTGCATTTTTTAAAAAACCAATCTATTCCTTCTCTTTTCATGATTTTCTTGCATCACTCTAATTTCTTCTTTCACTTTTTCCTCTTCCTCTCTCTTTTGATTTAAAAAACCCTTTTGAGCTCTTTCAACATTCTTTGTTGGACTTGTGTCAAATTCACATTTTTCTTTGTGGGATTTGGTAGTAGTTGTTTTTTACATTGATGTGTTTGTTCCATGTTTGTGTTTCGATCTTCACTGTCACCAAAGTAACTTTTAGGGTTAGTTCCTTTGTTGTTATTATTGTTTACTCATTTTCTCAGTCTATTATTTGAGTTTTAATTTGATAGTAAAGTTTTTAAAAAAAATTTTTATTTTTATTTATTTTTTATATTTTGATATATATTTTATATTTTATTTTATATATATGTTATATGTATAATTTTATAATTTTTAAAAATTTTTACCCTTGCCTCCTGTTTATGTATATTCCTTTTAATCACATTAATAATAATAAAGTTCTTAGAAGTTACAAGAATCATCTTCCCAAATAAGTATATAAATAATTTAATGTTGTGTTTTTTTTTTTAATTTCAATTCATGATTTTCTTGTGTCATATTTATTTGAGAGTAAAATTTTCCATTTAGTTCTGGTCTTTTCACCAGGGATATTTTAAAGCCTTCTATATTATTGAACATCCATTTTTATCCCTGAAAGATTTTGCTCATTTTTTCAGGGTAAGTAATTCTTGGTTGAAGTCATAGCTCCTTTGCCCTCTGGAATATCATATTCCAGGCACTTTCAACTTTTAAAGTAGAAGCTGCGAAATTTTATGTTACCCTGACTATGGCTCCAAGATACTTGAATTGCTTCTTTTTGACTTCAACATTTTCTCTTTGACCTAAGAATTCAGGAATTTGACTATAATATTCTTTGGAATTGTCTTTTTGGGATTTCTTTCGGGAATCTATTTGTGGATTCTTTCAATTTCTGATTTGTCCTATTGTTCTAGAATAAAGGGCAATTTTCTTCTATAATGTCTTAAAAGATGATGCCAAGCTCTTTAAAAAAAAAAACCTTTAACTTCCATCTTAGAATCAATCCTGTGTATTGGTTTGAGGGCAGAAGAGTGGTAAGGTAGGCAATGGGGGTTTAATGATTTGCCCAGGGTCACACAGCTGGAAAGTGTGTGACACCAGATTTGTATCTAGGATCTCTCATTTCTAGGCCTGGCTCTCAATCCACTGAGCTACTCAGGTACCCCCTAAGCTCTTTTTTTGATCATGACTTTCAGGTAGTACAATAATTCTTAGAAAATCTCTCCTAGATATATTTTCCAAGTTAGTTGTTTTTCCCGTGAGATATTTAACATTTACTATTTTTTTCATTCTTTAATTTGGAATATTTTTCTATGGTTAACGATTCATGATCTACCCCGCCCAGCCCACCCACACACCCTTTCCCTCCCTCCTTCCTAGAGCTGAAAAGCAATTCCACTGGGTTACACATGTATCATTGTTCAAAACCTATTTCCATGTTATTCATATTTTCAGTAGATTGATCTTTTAACATCAAAACCCCAATCATATCTCCATTGAATCACATGATCGATCATGTTTTTCTTCTGCCTTTCTGTTCCCACAGTTCTTTCTCTGACGTGGATAGAATTCTTTCTCATAAATTCCTCTGAATTGTCCTGGGTCATTGCAATGCTGCTAGTAGAGAAGTCCATTACATTCAATTGTGCCACAGTGTATCAGTCTCTATGTACAACGTTGTCCTGGTTCTGCTCCTTTTGCTCTGCATCGATTCCTGGAGATCTTTCCAGTTCAAATGGAATTCCTCTAGTTCATCATTCCTTTCAGCACAATAGTATTCCATCATCCTCATATACCAAAATTTGTTCAGCCATTCCCCAATCAAAGGGCATCCTCTAATTTTTCAATTTTTGTCACCACAAAAAGTACAGCTATAAATATTTTTGAACAAGCATTTTTCCTTATTATCTCTTTGGAGTACAAACATAAGCAGTGGTATGGCTGGATCAAAGGACAGACAATCTTTTAAAGCCCTTTGGGCATAGTTCCAAATTGCCTTCCAGAATGGTTGAATCAATTGTCAACTCTACCAGCGGTGTATTAGTGTCCCAAATTTGTCACAACCCCTCCAACATTTATTATTTTCCTTTACTGTGTCATACTGGTCAGTCTTCTAGGTGTGAGGTGGTACCTTAGAGTTCTTTTGATTTGCATTTCCTGGGTTATGATAGAACACTTTTCATGTGTTTATTGATCATTTTTCTATGTTCTTTATCTGAATACTACCTATTTATACCCCTTGCCCATTTATCAATTGGGGAAATGGCTTGATTTTTTTGTACAATTGACTTAGTTCTTTATATATCTGGGAGATTAAACCTTTTTCAGAGACTTTTGTTATAAAAATTCTATTGGTTTGTTGCTTTCTTTCTCATTTTGGTTGCATTGGTTTTGTTTATACAAAACCTTTTTAATTTGATAAAATCAAAGTCATTCATTTTATATTTTGCAATGTTCTCTATCTCTTGCTCAGTCTTAAATTCCTTAATTTCCCACAGTTCTGACAAGTATACTATTCTATGTTCACCTAATTTATTTATGATTTCACTCTTTTATGTTTGTCATTTACCCATTTTGAATTCATCTTGGTGGTGTAAGGTGTTGATTTAAACCTAATTTTTTCCCATACTCTTTTCCAATTTTCCCAGCAACTTTTCTCAAATAGTGAATTCTTGTCCCCAAAACTGGGATCTTTGGGTTTATCAATCACTAGCTTGCTGAGACCATTTAGCCCTAGTCTATTCCAGTGATCCACTCTTTTGACTCTTTGACAATACCATATTTTTCGATGACCATTGCTTTATAGTACAGTTTAAGATCTGGTACTGATAGGCTCCTGTCCTTCATATTTTTTTCATTATTTTCCTTGATATTCTTGATCTCTTGTTCTTCAGATGAACTTTGTTATGATTTTTGCTAATTCTATAAAAAAGTTTTTTCGTGGTTTGATAGGTATGGCACTTATATAAGCAGATTAAGTTGGGTAGGATTGTCATTTTTATTATGTTAGCTCATCCTACCCATGAGCAATGAATGCTTTTCCAGTTATTTAGATCTAGTTTTAATTTTTGAAAAGAGTTTTGTAGTTGTGTTCATATAATTCCTGTGGGTTTGTCTTGGTAGACAAATTCCTAAATATTTTATATTGACTAGAGTGATTTTAAACGGAGTTTCTTTTTCTAATTCCTACTACTGAATTTTGTTAAAAATATATAGAAATGCTGATGATTTATGTGGGTTTATCTTGTACCCTGCAACTTTGCTAAAGTTGTTAATTATTTCCACTAGTCTTTTAGTTAATTTTCTAGGATTGTTTAGGTATACCATCATATCACCTGTAGAATGATAGTTTAGTTTCATCATTGCCTACTTTAATCCCTTCAGTTTCTTTTTCTTCTCTAATTTCTACTGCTAGCATTTCTAATACAATATTTAATACTAGAGGTGACAATGGCCATCCTTGATTCACTCCTTATCTTATTGGGAAGGCTTCTAACTTGTCCTCATTGCAGATGATACTTGCTGATAGTTTTAAATATATACTGTAAAAGTTTAAACATTTCTGTCATGACCTTTATCCTCCCCTTTCTATAATGATTTTTCACACCTCTTTATGTTACATAATTTACTCCATCCTCTTCTTTCTCCTTTCTCTTGGTACTATCCTCTTTTTCAGTCCTTGATTGATTTTTTATATACATCTTTCATATGTATATATATCATATCATAACATACATATCATTCCAGATCATCATGTTTACATATGAATCATATCATAATTAGCTTACTTCTCCTTCTGAATAAATTCCTTCTATTTTCTCTACTACTACGAGTAATTTTTGAGAATTACAGGAATCCTCTTTCCATGTATACATATAAAATTTTTGAACTTAATGAGTCAAAATTAAAACAACTGACCTAGAAAATAGATATAGGAGAGATAATTTGAGAATTACTGGACTACCTGAAAGCCACAACCTGAAAGCCCTTAAATTTTTTCTTTCTTACTTACCTTTTTTGAATTTCTTTTGTGTGTCATAGTTGGACTTCATATTTTTTGTTTGTTCTGGCTTATTCCTCAGAAATGCTTGGAAACCTTCTATCTCATTGACTGACCATTAATACCCTTCAAAGAATATACTCAGTTTTTCTGGATAGGTGACTCCGTGTTGTAAACACAAATCTTTTGCCTTCCTGAATATCATATTCCATGCCTTTCAATTCTTTAATGTAGAAGCCACTAGGTCCTGTGTGATCCTGATTAAATACCTCCCTGGTATTTGAATTGCTTCTTTCTGGCTGTTTGAAGAATATTTTCCTTGGCTTGATGGCTTTTGAATTTTGTTATTATATTCTAGGAAGTTGAGAATTTATTTCTGGAGGTGATATGGAGGGATTCTTTCAATTTCAATTTTATTTTCTTTTTCAATGATCTCTGGGCAGTTATATTTGATAATTTCTTATAATATGATATCAAAGTGTTTTTTTTCCTTGATTGTGGCTTTCAGGTAGTCCAGTAATTCTCAAATTATCTCTCCAATATCTATTTTCTAGGTCAGTTGTTTTTTCAATATTTCATGTTTTCCTGTATTTTTTAATTTCTTTGATTCTGCTTTATTGTTTCTTGATTTGTCATGAAATCATTAGTTTCTAGATGGTCAGTTCTGATTTTTAAGGGCTGATTTTCCTCTGTCAGTTTTTGGTTATTCTTTTTCAATTCACTCATTTCTTCTTTCATCACTTTCCTTTATCCTTGCATCACTTTCATTTCTCTTTCCCACTTTTCCTCTGCCTCTATTAATTGGTTTTTGAAGCCCTTTTTGAGTTCTTCCAGAATCTGTGACAAATTCATATTTTTCTTTTGGACTTTGGGTGTGTTTCCTTTGCTTTCACTGTCCCCTTCTGTGGGGACTTAGGTGCTTCTTTAGACTTGGGTGCTTTTTTGTTGTTTGTTGTTTTTTCCTATCTAACTATAGGTAGGCTTCTGGGGATGATGTGAATATCTGAGGGCTGAGAGCTCTGAGAGCCCTTTCCCCCTGCTGATTCAATTGACCCTATGATGCTGATAGCTTAAAGATTGGCCTCAGGATTTGGCGTAAGCTTTTGATCCTACTTTAATCTTGATCAAGTTAGCAACTGATCAAATTCTAGTCTCAGGCTTAATCTCAAGTTTTTGGTCTCACTGTGTACTTGATCCAATCATGCACATCCTTGGTTGTCCTGTCTTGGAGCTCAGCCCTTAGTTTTCGAGAAAAAAAAATTAGTGCTTAATACTTAGTACTATCATCCACCCCAAAGTGGGAATTAAGTCCTTGTCCCAAGTCCAGATTAGAATTCCCTGGGCTAGGGTCTGGGACTTCTCCACAGGTTTGGAATTTCAAGGGATATGGGTTGGCTTTATTTGCTCAGACAAGGTCTCAGGATCTGGATGTTGGCTCATGCATACGTTCCTGAACCTTGGACAGCAGATGTTGGGTAAGGGATGTGGCTTGCTCTTGGCTTGTTCTTCCTTCCTTGCTACAGCTTCCTCCTGGTTCTGCTCTCCTCTCATCCCAGTGCCCCAGATGTTCATTAGTTACCTTTTGGGTTTTTCTTTTCTTGAAAGTTGTTTTATTCTGTCTCCTTGTTGGTTCTTTCACTCCTGTATTCATTTTATAGAGATATTTTAATTATTAGTTGAAGAGGATTCTCATGGTGGTAAAGAGCTACAGACAATTACTCCACCATTTTGGCTCCATCCCCAGAAGACCAATTTTTTTCATTCTTTTGACAGATTATTTCTTGATGTCTCATGAAGTCATTAGCTTCCACTTGCTCAGTTCTAATGTTTAAAGAATGATTTTCTTGAGTATCTCTACCTCTTCCATTTGGCCAGTTTACTTTTTAAAGTCTTGGATTTTTGTATCTCTTTCCCCATATGGACAATTCTGCCTTTTGAAAAATTCTTCTCTTCAGTATTTTTGTTTTTCTTTTTTTCTAGTTGACTGATTCTTCTGTTTAAGAAGTTATTCTCTCCCATGCTTTTTTGTATCTTTTTTTTTTATCAATTGACCTATTGTTTTTTATGGGTATTAGTTTCTCAGTTTTTTTGGTGTACCTCCTTTGCTAAGCTGTTGACTCTATTTTTATGATTTTGCTGTAACACCCTCATCTCTTTTCCCAATTTTTCTTCTATTTCTCTTACTTGATTTTGAAATCCCTTTTGATTTCCTCCATTAATTCTTTTTGGTCTTGAGACCAATTCATATTTTTCTTGGAGACTTTGGATATAGTATATTGACTTTGTTGTCTTCTGAATTTGTGTTTTGTTTTTCTCTAAAACCAAAATAACTCTATGTTGAATTTGGTTTTTGTTATTTGCTCATTTTTAGCCCTTTTATTTTAAAGATGAAAAAAATGTTTATGTTGGTCTCTGTAGCTGTGGTGAAGGGAGCACCATCCTTAGCTTCATATTCTTTGTGCTATTGCCTTCAGAACTAGCTCTATGGATCTATAAAGTTTCAGTTCTTCCAAGATGGTAGGATCTAAAGAGAAGTGTGTTTAATACTCTCTGGGTCTGTGCTCTAGTCTGTGAGTAACCACAAACATTCTTTTCTTTCTTGGAAATGTGACCAGGTTCCCCTACAAATAAAAGAGTTGGTGTGTACTACTTCTTCCCTAGTCGTGCCCCTGGATTGTGACCTGGTTCTGTATATGGGCAATGTGACAAGAGTCTTGCACCCTGAGCCACCAAAGGGACACTTATAGTCTTCTTCAAAGTAGTTGTCTAATCTCCTGTGGCTGAGAAATCTGGAAGCCTTTGCAGCTCATTCAGTTGCTCCCAATGTGTGTCGCCAGGGTGGCATTTGCTTCGGCTGCTACTTTGTGTTCTACTTCCACCCTGGTGCACTAGATCTTTCATGCTGGCCTTCTAAATTGTTTTGGATGGAAAAATTATTTCATCCTATCTTTTTGTGAGTTATACTACTTCAGAAATTGTTTTGAATATTATGTCATTGTTTTTTGGAGGTCAATTTGGTAGACATTAGAAGGGTCTATGTAGTTTCTCCATCACCTTGGCTCTGCCACCCAAGTCTTCTAGTGTTTTCAAGGTTTCACTGTGCTATGGACCAACCTCAACCCCAGGTAACAGACCTGTCTTTTTGAGCTTTGTAAAAAGGGAAATGGTGGGGAATGAATGAATTTATTGGGGAGAGAAAGACACATACACTCTCACCCACAGGCTTCTGTGTGGGTACTGCTGGCAGAAAGGTTATGCCTCTCCCCACCTGACAGGCTTTGCTGGACTAAGTCTGTCAGTTGTCTCCTTTTAACAGCTGCCCAGGCAGGGAAACACTGAGAAGTTGCGGGTGTAATCAACTTCTCTAGTTCTTCAACCTGGGTTTGGAATAAATATTGATAAGGGCTATTGGTGCGCTGATTGAATAATGTTGTGGGTCTGACTACTTAATTATCTCCCCTTCCCAAGGGCTTTATGTATATTCACCACTCAGGAAAGATACTTTGTAACAAATAACTATATTTGGTTCTAACTTAATAAGGTTAGGAAAAAGGGAAATGATGGAGGATTTGGGAACTTTATTGCTAATTGTCTAAATTAATGATCAAGCTATAGAGATTGCTAGATCAGGTAGAGACTGGAGATTCTTCACCCTCTTGCTAACTCTGGCTTTACTTGGCTGGAGCCATGCCAAAGATTAGGGAAGGCTAATATTGATGATCCTCTTGAATGACAGTAGTACTGTTCTCTCACTGCTCTATTAATGATGGTTGTAATATCTCTCTAGCTGGATTGCAGGTATAGGGCCTACCATCCCTCTTGACCTCCCATCTCTCAAGATTGCTCCAGACTGAGCCATCTTATGCTGTGCATAATGGGTATTTATAGGATTGGCTCCAATGGACTTTTGGCCCTGGCTGACAGCACCTGGGTACATTCCAAGGTCTTCAATTGATGGTCTTGTCACTCAAAGCGGTGTCCATCTTGTCCCAGAAATTCATTATAACACCTTGTAAGCTGTCTTGGGCAGGAAAAAAAACCAACTCTTGTGTAGACCGTTTGCTAGCTCTATTGCTCCAGAACTCAATTTAAACCTATATTTTTAAGTTGTTTGGAGGGGGTTATTGGGCATGTTCAGCCTCATCGTTGCTATTTTGCTAGCATTCTTTCTATTCTAAGACCATTTTCATCTGTGCTTCTAAGTAGGACTTATTGAAGGAAAGATCTTCATTCAGCATTAAATACAAATAGGTCCTTTGTTATTTATAGTTTTTAAAGTCACATTCACTTTGAGGTTTGCCACCTAAGTTATTTGCATCCTAATAAACCACATTGCCTCTCTCCTCAACCTCTCTTTGTACCATGTACCTACCAGTGCTTTTGAATTAAATCACATTTTCATTCCTTTAGTAACAAATATATATTCAGCACTCACTATATTATGACACTGTGAGGTAATCTATGAATTGTTTAAAAGCAAATGGTACTTTTATTGATAATAGAAGAAAACATTTATATTCCTTGAAGGTAATGTAGCAACTTTTGCTTCTCAAGACTTGATCAAACTGTATTATCATACAATTGATTGAACTTGTAGACAAACAAAATTATATACTCATGTATAATTTGTGTATCTCAGAGCAGTCCTTAAATATCTTAATGATAATTTTCCCAAGTAGACATTTTAGAATGCCTGCAATTAGAGTTGTAAGCAATGATTGTCTACACTAGTGATTTTCTTGTCTTAATGGCAGTAAACTGCTCATTTAAAAAAGGTAGTTCTGTTCCCATCGTTCTATCTAAGAATATTTCTTTTTTCTTTCTTAAATGCTAACAGTACAAAATTATACTAATGCGACAAGGAGACCAACCTAGAGGCTGGCACAGTATAAATCCATACTTTGAATGACTGGATTGTGTAATGGTAGTTAAGAGCAGATAACTCTTAAATCTCCTTTGGCTAGAATATACCCCATAAAAAGCATAATCCACTTGCTGATCACTTCCTTGAAAATATGTACTCTGTTCTAAAGAACTTAATGTTTTTGAATGAGATGCACACCCTTGATGATTCTTGGTTCCTCCTTTCTCCAACCCATCATAACTGCATCAGGGGTGAGGGAGATACATGTCTTTATGAGGAGTAATAGATTCTATTCTCTCATTGCTCCTCTCCTCTCTGGTATATGTGTCAAGAGATTCTCTCTAAGATTTCCCTTGGGGTTTTTTTTGCTGTTGGTTGTCCTTTGTATTGGAAAAGGATGAAAATTATATCACTGGTGATGTATTTTGACTCACACATAAATTTGATTTAAGTGAGGCACAGTTGCACCAAGTTGTCTGTCTCACTTTCTCACTTTCTCTTCTAGAGTCATTGAAGTCCAATGGTAAGACAAAAGTTAAGATGGCTGGTGATGGCTTTGGATGCAATAGCGAACCTTGGCTTCTTCAGTGTCAAACTAAGTTCTATTTGCTTCCCAGCACACACTATATATTGAATAGAACAGGGCAGAGGAAAGTTCTTTGCATACTTCACTAAAACTTCCTTCCAATTTGATATTAAACTACTTTGACTATTTTTTGGGTTTAGTCATTGAACTAGTTCTTCATCATTACTTTAGCAATAACCAACATAGGTATTTCTATCTTTTCCACAAGGATAGTGTGAAAGATGCTGTCAAATGCTTTGGAGAAATTTAAGCATACTATACTTAAAGCATTCTCCTTGTCGAGTTAATTCACAATAAAAAATGAAATGAGGTTATTCTGTTATGACCTTTTCTTGATGAAACTATCTGGTTTGATAGAGTGCAGTGCTTCCCTTCTGAATACTCACAGACCATTCCCTTAAAATATTCTAGATTTTTTCAAAGAATCTAGTTTAAGTGCACTGGTTAATTTGCAGACTTTATCTCTTCCTTTACAAAAACATAATGGGATATCATTTATTTTCCTTTCCTGTACTCTTCAATTTTTCAAAATCATGCCCAGCACCTCACTAATCATATCTGCTCGTTCTTTCAGCATCTGCTATAAGTTCACTAGGATTGGCAACACGAAATCATACCAAACATGGCCAGTTGTACTTTTATTACCTTATGTTTCCCTACTTTCAACTTTATTTTTTTTTAAATCCTTACCTTCTGTCTTAAAATCCATACTGTGTATTGGTTCCAAGGCTCAGCAATGGAGGTTAAGTGACTTGCCCAGGGTCACATAAGTAGGAAGATCTGAGGTCAGATTTGAACCTAGAACTTCCTGTCTTTTGGCCTGGCTCTCAATCCACCAAGTCACCTAGCTGCCCTCCTTTCAACTCTTTATAAGATATTTTTTTAATCCTTCTTAGATGAAAGATAATTTTTCTAGACAAAGAAAATAGAACTAAAAAATCCTTTATTAGTACAGATTTCTCACTAGCATCTGTTGTCAACATCCCATGTACTTAGGCAATGTCCCTATCCCTCTTCTACTTTCAAAACAGATAAAAAACAACAACAAAAAAACAAAAACAGTGAGGCATTTTGGAAAGTATGGTGTATAGAAAGTTGGTTTCAGAGTCAAGTAGACAAATCATTTAACCTCTTAGCACTCTAGAGTCTAGAGTACTCTGCTAAGACCCAAAAGTTTCAAACACATGGCCCTTGGGTAGCATGTGGCCCTAGCACTCCCAAGTGTGTCTCAAACTGGATTAAGATATAATTGAGATATATTTAATGGCAAAAAATAAAACTACAATAAAACACAGTTGTTACATTTTAAAATTAAGTGTGAAGCCTTCAAGGATCCTTATTTCCATTTTAGTGGCCCCTGTTTCTATTTGAGTTTGACACCAATGATCTAGACAACTCTTGTAAGACTTTAAATTGCAGAGGGGATTCAAAACACAAAGATATCTGCTGCTATAATTCATATTGTCTTAGGAAGACATGACTGAGAAACAGGAGATATTAGGGAGAAGTCTATGAAAAAGAAATAAGAAAGGACACAAAGGAGTGCATACATTTTGTTCCTTAATTTACTACACTTGAGAGTCTCATCCAAACCAATCTCATACAGATTGGTGCCATATTGGAAAATGAGCCTGCACAGGATAACCATTGGAGGCTCTCCATACTCCAAGTACTGGCATGCTTGTACAGACTCTTTTATAATGAAATGTTTTCTATCCATATATCAAAAGAATTTAAAAATGAAAAATTTAAGAATTGAAATAACTCTATACATCAGGCAGCTAAGTGGCAGTGTGGGCAGAGCACCAGTCCTGTAGTTGGGAGGACCTATTTTCAAATCAGACCTCAGACATGACCTGGCTGTGACTCTGGGCAAATTGCCTAATTCCATTTGCTTAGTCCTTGCTCTTCTGTCTTTGAGTTGTTACTAATACAGAAATTAAAGGTTAAAAAAAAGAAATTACCCAGTTTGGAAATCCTCTGATAATCAACATCAAGTAAGCCATAGAAGCAAGATGTGTGTTCACCAAAAGTATTTTCTCCTGAGGTCATGAAGGTACAGAGAAGAGTTCAGATCAAAGAGGAAGTAATCTCTGCTGCCATTATAAACAACTCTTAATGGGATACTCTTGTCAGAAAATAGTTACTGCAAAATTTCAAAAAATATGGTTAACTCTGTGTGGTCACTTCCTCTTCTAATGTTGCTAGGCCACTCCAGACCTTACTTACTATATGAATTCATAAGTTTCTATGACTACCAAAAAAAAAGTCACTTGATGCCCAACCTTGTGATAAAATAACCTTTTGTAGCTTAAGTATTTTGGTCCTCAAATAGAAGACATATATTCAGTCAATCACTGGTTTTATACTTGTAAAGGCTTTTTAGCTAATAATGATCTGTGAGGTGAGGAAAGTTAATATTGAATGATTTATTTATTAGTAATATTTCTATGTGAAATTATTTCCCCAACTCCCAAGATCAGGCTGAAACAGTTTGCTTCCAGGGTAAAGTTACTTCTGGTCTCCCAAACTATCAAAATGGGCTGGGACATTTTGCCTTTTGCAAGTATTAAAGGCACACCTGATCAAACATGTTGAACTTTGACCATTTGAAAGTATGATGGGCTAGCCTTATTTAGGCAAAGACCCACCTCTCCTGTGATGAAGTAATGAGGAACAAGTTGAGGGAGAGCCTCTAAATTCACTTTCTCATTAGCTATTTACCAGTAAGGGATGCCATGGGATGTCCAAGGTGGAGACTGAATAATAAACTCTGAAATTGTATATATAATCCTGTGTGAAGGAACTTCTTGGACTTTGATTTTTGAGGGGATCCCACCAATTTATTGATTAAAAGCTAGCCAAATCAATAAGTTGATATTCTTATCGAAAACCTTGAATATTTTAAATTTATAATATAGGGCTTATCTTCCACTGGTAAAGCCTTCAAGGGCCTATGATCATCCCTATGTTACAATAAAGCATGAGAGGAAGACATTAGTGGAGAAAAATTACGAGTTATTGTGGACAAGGCACCATGCTAGGTACTTGACCCTTAAGGACAATGAAAAAATGTTCTAGTCATGTAATAATAAAGAGATCCAGTAACCAATGTTTGATAGATTGGGGGAGAGAGAGAGTCTATGTAGGAGAGTCTCTCTCCCAGCTCTCCCCTGTTGCCGAATATACTCTGGGAAACTTCAAGAGTGTGTCACTCCAAAACTGGGTGACCTGGATGGTTGTGCTGCCCCACAGGAGTTGGGGGCGAGGCTTCCCTATAGGATGAGGTATGTGGTACCCCAATCTGTTTCTGAATTGGGGGGGGGGTCACGCAAGCCTCCCCTGAGGTCAGTCAACTTCACAGTGGGTAGTCTGGCTTCAAGATGGAGGCAGCCAGACCAAGCTGTGGTTCCCCTTTCCCTCTTGTCTCTCAGGCACTCTGGAATGCTATTTGAATGTTGAATGGCTTTTATCATTCACAATTCAGGGATTAGGGAAAGGGGTGAAAGGCAGAGGGATTTTGGTGTGCCCTCTTCACTATTGCTATGGGGTCAGTCACTGATCCTCAGTGGTTCCCCCACACAAGCTTCTCCCCTCGTTCCTTCTCCTTCTGTTTTTCTATTTCTATCCTTTTATATAATTGTAAGGTATGACTGATAAAGGGTCTCTCAGCAAGGTTAGGAATGGGAGAAGGAGACTAAGAGATTGCTTTCAAAATGGAGTCCAAACTTAGCTGACTCAAAGGTTGAAGTCTCGATGGGTGAGATGCGATGGAATGGCTTTGATCAGGGGACCAGGGTTTCAGTTTCCAAAGAAAGATCCTCAGGAAGCCCTCAAAACTGGATCTGAGCTATGATGTCCTCCTCCTCTCTCCTCCCAGTCTTTCTCCTGAAGACCTCTTCTCTCTGGAGAAAATTCCAGAATTCCCTCTGGTCTCAACTGTTAGTAACTGTCACCAACTGCCTTCTTCTGGCTCCTTTTGTCCCATCCTCCTTGCACAAATCCCATCCTTACAGTCCCTAAGAACTTTTATTTTATTTTTTTTTGTTGTTGTATAAAAGCATTAGAAGCCTCATGTATCCTGCAACTAATAATTTTTTTAAGGATTAGAAATGTAATTGAGAAATTAGAAATGTATTACAGCAATGTTGATAAAGGATTGATTGGAGCTGTAGTAATTCTGAATAGTGGCTCAGAGAAAGAACTGATAAATAGAGATAATAAGATATAGTTTTATATATACATATATCTTTTTTGTCAAATGACACCTTTAATGGGGGAGGGAAGCAGGGAGAGAGTTAAATGAGTATTTTAATGTAACAAACAAGTACATTTAAATTAAAAAAAATTGATACCAGGGATTGGTATAGGCAACTCAGAGTTCCTAGGTTTGGCAGTTATTATCTAAGTTTTCTCTACCTCAAAGAATTTTAATCTCTGTTTGAAGAACTAGTTTCCCTTTAAGGAAACTACTCACTTTTCTGCCAGTATCAGCAGATTACCACCATGAAGAAAGCACTTTATATATAAGTGTCTAAATATAAAGGCATAGTAGATAGAGTTCTGGACTTGGAGTTAGGAAGATCTGAGTTCAAATGCAGGCTCAAATATTAGTTGTGTGACCTTCAGCAAGTTACCTAACCACTTTCTGCCTCAGTTTCTTCATCTGTAATTGGAGATAATAATAGTATTTTCCTCCCAGGTTAGTTGTGATGATTGATAAAGATAAAACAATGTGAGGTTCTTTGTAAACCATAAAACTATAGATTCTAACTATTTTTGACAATTTTGTCTGGTTGAATCTCTAATAAGATTGTGGAAGCTTGTTTTAAAGAATTCTATATAGCTTTCCTGGGGATAAGTTATGAAGTGGGGTTGATGATTTTTGTGCTGCATGTGGCTTTATGAGAGGTTTTACTGACTTTGAACATACCTTAATTTCTTTTTATTTGTACTTAGTCTTTTGACAGAGTATCTTTTCTCTAGACAAGTTCTCTTCTGCCTACTACCCACTCTTTTTTCAGACATCTGACAGGAGTCTTCCATGTTAGAAAATTCTATCTCTGAAATAAACCTTCTGAATAAAGCCTCTACTGCTTGGGGGAAACCAACTATATATTCCTGAAATCTTACCTGATCCTTATAAAACACTTTCCTCTTCAACATTCCTGGGATGCACTGAATTATACATGAAGTGATAATGAAGAGTTTGGTTTAATAATGAATGATGTCCTAGGGACAGTCTCTTGTAAGATCCAAGATGCACTCAAGAGGAAGGTTACACTCTCATCTTTCCAGTAACTGTGATCAGGCTGCACAATGTGTACTCTCTGGGCTCTGGTTATATCCCTTAATTCACTTCTTTCTGCCCCTTGTTGTCTATAGATAAGACAATTTTCTCTGAGAGTTAAACCAACCTAAATAAAAGGCTTATTGCTTTTACCTTTTTTGGCTTATCTAATTCTACAAATACCTTTTGATTCTAGCAATGGATGGCCTCTCTGAAAGAATTTCTCTGAGATGCTTTACTTATGTTTGGGACCCTCCTTTTATTCCCTAGATATTTAAATATCATAAAATTATGTCTAACTTAGATATTTAAGTCCAGCGTATTTGCTTAAGCCTCTTTTAATTGTTGGGGAGAATAATTCCTTGTCACTACATGCTTATATAAAGGGTGGAGTTGGCTCAGGGGCTAAGGAAAAAGAGAGAACTTTCCTGCTTTTAGGAGACCTTTCCTGACAGAGGAGAAGCCAGAGAAAAAAGAGACTGAGAGAAAAATTTTTCCAATAGTGAATGTGGTACAGTTGATTCTTGTCATTTGTAATTATCATGCTCTGTAAAATAGCCACAAACACTGAATTTGCAAATTCTGAATCATTGCTTCTATGGGAAATATGAGGTTAGATTCTTGTGAATTTTTTGTCAGGTCACTTTAGCATTTTCTGGAGTGACCTCACTATACAGATAGCAAGTTTCCTTTTCCTTCTTCTGGATGCAGTTGATTCATTAACATTGAACTCAGGACTATTTTATTTTATTATTTATTCCTGTTGACTCCTTAGGAGCATAGGGCCACAACCATCTCACACCAGTGGACTCTGTTCTGGGCAACTTCCCCCAGCTGGGCCCATGTCATTCTGACTGTTTTTGTTTCATTTTCGGCAGATCTTTGCCAGGTCTGTTTTGGTCTTCAGACTTTCCTCCTCCCTGAAGGGTTCCAGCACAATGCTTGTCTGGCTACGTTGTCTTCCGGTTTTTGTAGCGTGTGTCCTATCCATCTCCACTTACGTTTCTTTATGTCCTGACTAATGGGATACTGGATTGTTCTTTCCCAGAGACTAGCATTGGAGATCTTTTCAGGCCATCTGATGTTCAAGATGTAGCATAGACATCTATTAACAAAGACCTGGAGTTTATTGGTGTTAGTGCTCGTCACTCTCCAGCTTTCTGATCCATATAGGTATTGAAGATTTGGAGCTTAGTGACGAGGGACAGTGCTTTGGAGATCCAGACAGACTGTAAGGTGTTAAATTGATTTTGGGGTTTCAAATACATTTTAATTAGTGGCTTAATTCACAAACATGGAATTTGAAAATAATAAAGAGCAGTTGTATTTTTGAAATAGTTTTTATATTTTCAATTAACAAATATTTATTTCCTCTCCTCTCTCCAACTGAACAAAGTACAAAATTCTTATAATAAATATGAATAGTCAATCACAATAAATGCAAAACTAGCTATGCCTAAAATATATTTCATTATGTTTTGAGTTTATCAACTCTGTTAGGTGGTGGGTAGTATTCTTTATCATTGGTCCTCTGAAATTATGATTGGTCTTTACATTCATTGATCACATTGTAAAAATATTTCACAATTGGTAGTTCTTACAATGTCATTGTTGTCATTTTCTATTTCACATTAGAGATTTTTAAAAAGTTATTTACTTGTTTGTTACATTAAAATGTCAGTTAACTCTTTCCTTCTCTTCCTTTCCTCCCCACGCCCCCATTTGAGAAGGCATCATTCAACAAAAATATGTATGTATGTGTAAAACTGTGTCTTACTTATTTCTATTTATCAATTCTCCTCTAGAGGTGGAAAAATAACAAGTAATTCTTCAAACAATATTTTCTGTTGCTGTAGAATTTTCTTTTAGTTCTGCTTATTTCATTCTTCATAGTTTCATGTAGATCATTTCATATTTTCCCCAAATTCACCTATTTGTTAAGTCTTATAGTATAGTAGTATTATTCTATCACAATTATATGCCACTACAAATGATAAGCATACCTCCAATTTTAAGTTTTTTCCAAAACAAAGGGAGTTGCTATAAATAATTTAGAACATATAGTTTCCTTTTTGTAAATTTTACTGATCACCTTAGGAAATAAACCAAATAGTGGTATTACTGGATGAAAAGTAGTTTTATATCTATAAAATAGTTTTATAAGTCTTTGAGCATAATTCCAGGCAGCTTTCCAAAATGATTGGATCGTAATTCCACCAACAGTACATTAGTGTCCTCATTTTCCCACATCCCCTCCAACATTTGTCATTTTGCCCTTTTATCAATTTAGCCAGTTTGATGGGTGTGAGTTGTTTTAATTTGCATTTCTCTAATTAATACTGATTTAGAGCATTTTATCACATAGTTATGTATAGCTTTGATTTCTTCATCCAAAAACCTCCTTCTACATCAGTTCATACCTGGCATCCTAGGTTTCTCTGAAACTATCATTTGCATTATTTCTTCAAGTAAAATAGTATTCTAATAATTTATATGCCGTAATTTGTTGAGTTATTTTATAATTGATGGGTACTTTCAATTTCTAGTTCTTTGCCAGCACAAAAGGAACTATTTAAATACTTTTCTACTTATACATTTTCCTTTCTTTTATCTCTTTGGGGGATATATGCCTAGTAGAGTTGTGGCTGAGTAAATAAGTATGCAATTGAGTAACATTTTGGACAGAGCTCCAAATTGCTTTCCAGATTAGCTGGAACAATCACAACTCCATTAACAGTGCCTTAATGGAGCTATGTTAGTAGTGATTTGATTGTAAATGGCAGAAATAAGGGAGAGGGCTGGTACTTGTTCAATATGGGGGCAGATAGCAAATTTGTGATGATCTTCTCCATGTATTTTCTTATATTACAGTTTTAAAATGTATGCATTATTAGCCATCTAAGGAGACAAAATCATGCCATTTTTCTGTTTTGGAATCTACCACAATGTCTAGAGAAATGTTTTGTACATCATATAGACACAATAAAAATAATTGTCAAATGAATGGATGCAGGACGTAGAGATTGTTGAGGCAGATTTCAAACCTCTCCCCACTTTTAGGAAGACTTTAGGTATAAGCCAAACATAAACTTTAAGTAATTTCCCCCCAGATTCCAGGGTGGGCTTTAAAGAACCAAAATGAATGAGAAAAGAAAAGACTGACACCTTTCATTAGGGACTTGGTTTCCCCAGGACTGAGGCCCAGTCATCAAGTATGCAGCTCCAGAGCAGAGGGGCTCATTAGTGGAGAGGGAGAAGGAGCAGTGTCCCAGCCTCTTAGGTCCAGAAGCCTTTAAATCTGTTATAACCTTCCTTGCCTGAAGGCAGGTAACTGGACAAGACCATCTTGAGGCTGCTTTTAGATCTGAGATCTGCCTATCTGGAATTGTTGTCTTAGGCTAATTCAAAATGCCATATTTCTCTTTTCAACACATTCCACATCTTTATTCAAATTAAGATCTGAAATACTTAGAAGGATGGATATGAAGTAAGTATAGATATATAGGAAGTGACAAGGTAATAACACTAGCATTTATTCTTTTTATTTCCTATCCCAAGTGGTATATTTTGCCTGCATTTTCCAATGAGACTAGTGTAGTTGAAGGGATATATGTAGTTTTTTGTCATACCTGCCACTCTCTTTTTCATAATGCATTTCATCAAAGTTAGCATTGCCTTGCATGATATATTAGGCAACCATTCAACATTGTAATGATATATTTGATTATGATAATGCAGTTCGATTTAAATGTCTTTTGTTGTTTTTCAAATAAAAGTTTTGCACCACATCTCTGCAATTCATTCAACACTCTGTTATGCATTGAAAATAAGTCCAAATGTTTTTCTTTAAGTGCCTTTGAAATGTCTATTCTTTAAAGCTTAAGATTGCATAGGCTTTTGTGGACCCCCCAAATAGATCTATTTTTTACTGCTAGAGTACATTTATAAATCTGTTAAAAAACTAAAACAATTATAGTATGAGTATATCATACTTATGTTGGAAGAAAGTGAAACAGAAAAGAGGCAAAAAATAAAAATATGTTGCTGTTTTAAATTTATAATGACAGTACTGCTAAATTGAGAGAAGTTCCAACCTTGGAGTCAAGAAGACTTGGTTTCAAATCCCATCTCTGCCACATATTAGCTGTGTAGTGCATAGTTACCATGTAAATCAGAGATGGGGTAGAAAGATATTTTATTTCTTTTAATACTAAGGAAGAATGCCTGTATTATAAACAAAGTATGATTTAATGTTCTTTTTAAACTAGACTTGTGATTTCATTTTCTGTCCAATTCAATACACCTCTTCTGATCATACTGTTTTTAAAAGATTAAATAGTTTTAAATAAATGGCAACTTGAAATTTTTTAGACCAAATTTATTTATTTTTTTAACATTTATTAATATTCATTTTTTAGAAAAGTTAACATGGTTACATGATTCATGCTCCTACTTTCCCCTTCACCCCTCACCCTCCCCCCACCCCTGGCTGATGTGCATTTCCACTGGATTTAACATGTGTCATTGATCAAGACCTATTTCCAAATTGTTGATCATTGCATTGGTGTGGTAGTTTTGAATCAAAATCCCCAATCATGTCTGCCTCAATCCATGTGTTCAAGCAGCTACTTTTCTTCTGTGTTTCCACTCCTGCAGTTCTTCCTCTGAATGTAGGTAGCATTCTTTTCCATAAATCCCTTAGAAGCAACTTGACATTTTTGATATGGATTTTCTTGATTTGTTATCAATGTTTAAAACTCTTTATACATACACACACCATTTAAATAAATTCCTTTAAAAATATCAACTTAACAAAACATGAACATTTCCATATACAAAGAACATCTCTATGATAGATATCTCTATGCCAACCTCTCTCTCTGATGTCATGCTCCCAGCCTTAGAATTCTGTGATACTAATTAGTGTATGCTTATCAACTTATCTTGACTAGATCTAGAATCACAATGCCATTTTTCATACATCTGCATGTCATCCTCTTGCACAGAAGTTTTTACTTCCAAATAGAATTTAAGTGTGCCCAACCTAGGATGTAGTCAAATTAATATTGATGTTCCTGAAAAGGAAGTGTCAACCAATTTCCCTAGAATTCTAATGACCATTTTTTCAGACTTCTTTGTCCAAAACACTCCTCACTGGTTACCAGTCTACTAGTGTGTGTGTGTGTGTGTGTGTGTGTGTGTGTGTGTGTGTGTGTGTGTGTCTTCTTCTATAAGAATGTAATATTCCTAGTTTTTAACAAAGTTCATCACAGAAAGCAAATGTCTTATAAGTGCTTTTCTTTCTCTCCTTCCTTGCTCCCTCCCTCCTTTCCTCTTTTCCTTCCTTCTTTCTTTCTTTCTTTCTTTCTTTCTTTCTTTCTTTCTTTCTTTCTTTCTTTCTTTCTTTCTTTCTTTCTTTCTTTCTTTCTTTCTTTCTTTCTTTCTCT
>NC_058130.1:324183619-324253866 GCF_016433145.1 Gracilinanus agilis
CCTTCCTTCCTTCCTTCCTTCCTTCCTTCCTTCCTTCCTTCCTTCCTTCCTTCCTTCCTTCCTCAAAGAACTGAGGACAGTAATGGATAGTAATAGGAATGGGAACTTTTTACTCTGAAATCTTGCATTTCTAACCAGTTAGCTCTAGTTAAACACAAATAGCAGCATGAGTCAAGCATAAATTACAAGCATTAATCATTAGTATTGGTTTAGTAATATATACTATACTGGAGCCATCAGCTTTGGGCCTAATCTGTTTTATTAATTATTCATATTGTTCTTTATTTACTTTAGTTCTAACCTGTTAGGACTGGACTGCATCCCCCTCCTAATGTTTCCATTCCCGAAGGGCAACAAGACCTCTCTCACACTGACAAATGATGACAAGGTGGACAATGGGGGAACATGGGACACACACAGTGGGGATTCTGACATTCCAGAAGGATCCCCCAAACCTGTACATATTCCTTATTCCCTATGACATTTATGCTAAACTCCAAAACACACCTCCACCTAAATTTGGCCATGCTCATTTTCCAGGGTTTTGGGGAGAGGTAAAAATTTCTCTGTAATGGGACAGGACTCTTCCCCAGACCCTAATAAATGTGCCAACCCTGATTCACAGAGAGAGGAATCTGCTACTCTACAACTGAAACTGCTACTCTATAGCTTTCAAAGTTGTTCTTTGCATCACCATAATATTTTATCACTTGTTCTGATTCTCCTGGTTCTGTACCATTTCATAATGTACAAATTTTCCCAAATTTCTTGAATCTGTCACATTCATAATTTTTTACAGTCTAATAATATTATTTTATTATTATATATTATTAATTATGTATAATTATTATAATTATTATAATATTATAATTATATAATATATAATAATATAATAAAATTAGTAGACTAAATTTATATTTGACTATTCCCCAGATAGGCTGCCCACTTAAGTGTTGCTGTAAATAATATTGAACATATGCCTTATTCTTTCTTTCTTTGACCTCTTTGGTATGAATGCTTTATATGTTATATATACCAGGGGATGTCAACATACATACTGATATTTCTTCAAATATATTAACTTTCTAGTTTTCAGTTTACTTATATCCTATGACTTACTCCTTTATATCATCTCTGCCAAAGTGATTTTGTTTATTAGGTTTGTACACTTAGTTACATTTCTGTTTCTTTAATACTCTGAAAGCTTATAGGGGTTTATCCTACCATGAGTTGTAAGCCATCTGGTTATCACAATTCTGCCAAGACAGTTGGTGAAAAAGAATTCCCAGAATGCTGCAAGTAGAGTGACATTTTCAATATTGCTTTGTTCAATATCAATCCTTTTAAAAATTCCCAAGCTCACCACCAGCCCTGTTACACAGAAATTTATATTGGTGGACATATTCCCAGAGTTCTGTACAGGTGGGGCATGTATGCTAGATGTTACATTTTTTTTTGTTGAAAAGTTTAGAATTTAAAAAATGAAGTGTTCATGGAAAATACAGAAAACATGGATGTGACAATGATAATACATGAGAAGTACATTGCTATAAGACAAAAAGTGTGGTATGATATCTGGTCTAGTGGGGGGCTGTGAGGCCCACCAAGGAAAGCATCCATGTTTGCCTGAGATTGCTGGCAAGGTCCCAATCTCTCACACGAAGGCACTGATGTTCTTGGCCAAAGGTCATCATCAAACCCTGAGTCCCCCCTCACTCTGAAGAGCAAAGAAGTCCTTGTAATATCATGACTGAAAACGTCAAACCTGCCTTTCCCCAAGAACAGATCAGTAATCATTGTTTCTCAACTTGCTTACATCTATAACAGCAACCCTGGTAACGTTCATACATTGTCATTTTCATAAACATCATCCTGTGGGAAAGTAACACCCCCCAAGAAGGTTGTAATGCTTAATATTTTTCTCTATATAAAAGTCTTTCTCTTTATCATAATAAAAGAACATAGTCCTCAGTCACAGTGCTGTGATTCTTCTGCTCCATCCTTCTCTGGCATGCTGGCCCTAATCTTTCCTGCCCTTCCTCCTTATCTCACTCTTTCTCTCTAGCCACAAGTCTCCCTAGCAGGCTGACTCTTTCTCTCCAAGGTTACAATGGCCCTCAGATCCAATCACTCATCACCATGTCTCCCACACATGGCATGCCAGAGAGGGGGGCCCTCTTTTTTGGGAGGGGAGAAAATCCTGTTGGTCCTGTACCTTACAATGGAGTAATTCCTATTTAGAACACCTGCTAAGGCTGGGTCTGACTAATGTAGATACTCTGTTCAATATTGTTCAGAAATGAGGCATTTGTAGGTCACGTAGTATTTAAGAAAAGAAGTTTTCTTAGCCATATAGCACAGAAAGGATATTCAAGAATGATACTACAACCCTTATCTCCAATTTATACTCCACTATTTTCCATATGAAACTATCTCTGCACATTGGGTCAGAGTGTAGTGATTCAGTGGTCTTAGTACATCTACCAAGTCTCAAGGGCTCCAGACTCACATAGGTGGGTCTTTTATAAGTTTAGGGGTTGAGAAAATCATGTAAATATTACCAGAGGCATCATTCAAAGATCTTGCATTTGATTCGAACACATTTACATCTTTTTCTTGAATAAAGCAGATCATTTTTTTGAAAACAAAGCAATGGTCAGTCTTATTAGTGAAACTTATTCATGGATATGTTTGACTTCTTCACTTGCTCTAGACATTAGCTGAAGCTGATTATACTCTCTTTAGACTTCATACTTAAAAAACAAAGCAAAACAGCTCTGTGATTTTTGATGTCACTTTTCATCTAAATGTTTGGTATCATGGGGACATAGGCAAATGAATGATTTAGAAGAATGCAAGGGATTTGAGTAAATGACAGAAAGAGCTAATGAACATCTGCTTAAGTCTTCCACAAGTAGAAGGCTGGTAATGAGTAAACTATTAAATTTAATGGATCAGATGTACCTAATAAACTTTATTCCTTTCTTAATCTACATGAGACTCATCTTCTCAAACATTTCATGTGAATGTAATTTGGGAAATAAATTATTTCATTATTATAGTTTCACAAAAACAACATTGCAGATGAAAAGTGAGAAAGCAGAAAGAGGAAAACCTTCACTTTTGGAAAACCAGGGGAATCTCAGCCCTCAATATAGTCATAAAAATTAATTGAGTTTAACCTTGTTCCTTTTGAAGTACATTATTTATTTTCCCTTAGCTGCAAAAGAATCAGATGAGTATTCATGACTTAAATCACAATAAGAAATATAGAGAATCTTGGGATCATAGATTTAGAATTGGAAGGGAACTCAGAAGGCACCTTCTACAATCTTCTTATCTAAAGAAACTGAGTTCTAAGGAGTTTAAATGATTTATCCAAGGCCACACAAATTATATATTCATTTGTACCAAAAATTCTCAAGTACTTCATGTGTAGCAATGCTAAGGGATGAGGGAGAGAGAATGTTTCCATAAGACAAAGTTCTTGTTTTTAATCAACTTTGAAGTCTTGTAATGACAAAAGACAAAACATTACATTACAAATATATTAAGGAGTGCAAAGCAAAATGTTATATGAGGTTGAACAGGAAATGTTCTTATTGGTAGTAGATGTCAAACAATGCATGACAAAAGAGTTAATTTCTAAGTTAGACTTTAAAGAAAAGACAGAAATTCAACAGGCAAAAAGAGAGAGAAAGGACATTCTATGCATATATAATAGAATGAGCAAAGAAAGAGAAGATGAAAATCTCAGCCTATATCCTGTTGGACATAGAGCAGTATGTATTTACTGTAATGTAAAACCAATGGAAAGATCTGCTAAGGAGGTTATACATCACAATGTGGTGACATAGTCTTATTTTATGGTTTTGGCAGTGGAGACATTTTTTTAAAATGTTGTCCAAGCAATAGCACTTTGTAAGTGAGGGAGAGGGAAGAATCCAAAATGAAACTCCAAGGTTTCAATGATGTAAGACTGGGTAAATTATAGAATCACTGAAAGAAATAGTGAAATCAGAGGAACAAGTTCAGAAAAAAAATACAGTAGATTTTCATTTGGAAAATGTTGTGTTTGAGTATACAAGGGTATATCCAGGTAGAAATATACAGATCAAAAAAGAGGTCAAGGATAGAGGCTTTGCTCTGGAAATCAAATACATAGAGGTAAAGTACAATAAAAAGAACACTGAAGTGGAAGTCAGGAACCCTGAGTTTAATTTCCACTTTTGCCTCTAATAATGTGTGTCTCTTTGAACAGGTATCATTTACTGAGATCCACTGAATATGATGCCAAGCATTCAAAATAATGCTAGTTGTGATCCCTACATTATCTCATTTGGACCTTGAGCCACTCTCTCTTGTCTCTTTCATAGAGACTCAGCATGGAAAGGTGATTGGAAGGAACATAGGAAATCAAAAAGTTGCCTCTGGAGTACAAATAAAATCTCATATCTTACTGACTCCTTTTCACATTGGATGAAGTACAGGAAGGTTGAGGAATTGGACAGATTCATCAAACATTTTTCTGTCAAGATCTTTTTCTAGGAATCATGTCCCTGATTTCAGGGAAAAAACAATAAGCAAAAGACATTAAAGGAAATCAGGAGAAAATGGAGTTAAACTTATATGGAGCTATAATCCTATGGAAGGAACCTTAAAGAACCTCTATTCTACCTTCTATTTTACAAATGAGGAAACAGAGGTCTAGAGAAAAGCTGGAGAGATAGTATTTGAATTCAGATTATCTGACTCCACAGCCAGGGTGTTTTACATTGCACCACAGGCTAGTTTTTTTTGTCTTTTTTTTTCTTTAAGGGAAAAGAGAAAGGCACTAAATAAGAGCATGCTCAATTGACACTGTATGAGAGGGAAATTTACAAGAAAAGAGCAGGAAAAGAGACCCCAAATATAGATGAGTATTTTTAAAAATAGAAATATGTATAACTCTGTTTATTTAACAAAGGTATTTTTTAGTCTTCTCAGTGAGTCATGTAATAGTAGTTCCTAAAAGCTTCTGTTCTGGAAATAATGAGTGTTAGTTGTCTCCAAAAGAACAGAACTATAAACAGATGGTACCTATGCCTCTTAGAAGCCGCTATTTACAAATGTCAGTTGAGCTGTAAAGCTTCATGTTTTTCTATACATGAAGCCAGACCATGTGTAGCACTAAAAACAAAAACCTTTCTTGTTTCAGACTGCTGACTAAACAATAACATTTTAGATTACACCCATAGTTTTTAGCTTTCAATTTTTTTACATGTTGATGCAATTTTTAATAATCATTTTCTGATATTCTATGTTCTCTCTCCCTCTACCCTCTTCAAGATGATGAGTAAGATGTTATATGTTGTACATGTGTTATCATATAATATTTCCAAGTTCATAATGTTGTAAAATGAGACAAATATTGCTTACATTAGAGAAAATTTCATAGAGAAATTGAAGAATGGTATGCTTTAAAAAATTTAATTTTATTTTTTACAAGTTAAACTTACTTATCTTTTTAAAAAATATTTTTTCATGTTTACATAATTCATTTTCTTTCACCCCTTACTCTGGGATCCAATAAGCACTTCCCCTGTATTATACAAATATCACTTATACCTATTTCCATATCATTCATTTTTGGAATAGAGCAATCTTTTAAAACCAAAACCACCAATCATATATTCATATAAACATGCGACAAGTCATTTGTTTTTTGTTCTGTATTTCTACTCCCACCATTCTTTCTCTTGATGTAGATAGCATTCTTTCTCATAAGTCCCTTGGGATTGTCTTATAGTAGTAAAGTCCATTACATTGGATTGTTTCACAGTGTTTCACTTTCTGTGTATAATGTTCTCTTGTTTCTGTTCATTCCACTCTGCATCAGTTCCTGAAGGTTCTTCCAGTTCATATAGAAATCCTCCAGTTCATCAAAGAATGCTATGCATTAATCAGCACTTGGACTACATTAGTTCTTTCTGTGGCAGTAGAGACTTTTCTCTCATGATTCCTTTGAGTTTTCCTGTATCTTTGCATTGCTGATAATAGTTAAGTCGTTTTTAGTTGATCATTGTAGATTATTGCTGTTACTGTGTACAACATTCTCTGATTCTTCTCATATCACTTTGCATCACTTCATATAAGTCTTTCTAGGATTTTTATGTGATTGCTTTGCTTGTCATTTCAGAAAACAAAGCATTATAGTGTTCCATTAAAAGCATATACTGCAAGTTGTTCACCCATTCCCCAATTAAAGGACATCCCTTCAGTTTCCAGTTCTTTGCCATCACAGAAAGAGCTTCTATAAACATTTTTGTAAAGTGGCTCATTCCCTCCATTCTTTATATCTTTGGGATGCATACTTAGTAGTGATATTTCTGGGCCAAAGATTATACTCAGTTTACTGGTCTTTTGACATCCATATTTAAGTACTTTGAACTTGTGTGTATATACACCATAAGTAATATAATAATTTATAAATATTCATACTTAATATGTATCAATGATAATTCTATGAGAATTTATATTATAATATAATTATATATGAATGAATGTGAACATATATATGTATATGGATTTCCATCTCTATCAATCATCTATCTGTTAAATAGGTTTAATATAAATCTCTGTAAGAATGAGAACAAAAACATCGTACTTCCAGTCATAGGAATACTGTCTTTCATTTGTTTTTTGGTTGCTAAATCTGTAATCATAGCACTACTTTGTTAGTGTCATGTCATGAACAAAGTCATCTTTCTGAATTTCTTATTTTTATCAGTAGAAGTGTCAGTGATTAAAAACCTCTTCTTATTTAAAATTTCTTCTTTATTATTGAAATATTCCCTTCTTTCACTGACAAATCTCCAATCATTTGCCAAATCTTTGTTGACTTTACTTTTTAATTAATTCAAATTATTGATTTATTCATTCAATGAGAATTTATTAAATATCTAACTATGTGCCAAACACTGTACTAGGCACAGGGAAATCAAAATCAAATCATCTCAGTGGATAGAGAAAGGCTTGGAGATGGAAGGTCCTGGGTTCAAATCTTGTCTCAGATTCTATCTACCTTTGTAACCCCAATTACCTAGCCCTTACCACTCTTCTGCCTTGGAACTAATATTTAGTATTGACTCTAAGATAGAAGATAAAGGTTTAAAAATATTATTTCTTCGGAAGTTTATATTCCCCAAAAGGAAAACCATATATGTACAGATAAAACCATATAGGTATATACAAGGCAATTGCAAAGGACAGTAACAACTAGAAAGAATCAGAAAAGACCTTATGTAGGAAAAGGTACAAGTCAGGAAATCTAACAAATGAAGGTGAGAAAGGATTGCATTCAAAGCCTAGGGAACAATCTTTGCAAAAGTACAGAGATGAGAGATAGTACAATATATATAGAAAATGGCAAGTAGGTTAGATGACCAGAACTTGGGGCATATGAGGGAGAGGAATATGAAATCAGTTTATAAAAATATATTGAAACCATTTTGTGTAGTGTTTAAATGCCCGACAAAAGCTAGTATTTTATTATAGAGGCAGCTGGGAAGTACTCAAGTTTTTTTGTTAGTTTTTTTTTTTTAAATCAAGAAAGTGACATAGTCAGACCTGTACCTGTATCTTAGGAAAAGAAATTGGAAGATGTGAAGAGAACTGTATGGTAGAGAACTCAATTTATACAGGGATATGTTCACAACCAGGAACATTAGGAAGATCTCAATATCTATTGAGAACTTATCTTCTATTTGGATTTTGAATATTCTCCGTGACAATGAAAAACAGCTTTAGCACCTATTCAGCTATTTTTCAGTCATTTCTGACTGTGACCCTATTTGGAGTTTTCTTGGCAAAAATACTGGAGTGGCTTGCCATTTGCTTCTCTAACTCATTTTACAGATAAGGAAACTGAGGCAAACAGGGTTAAGGAACTTGTCTGGAGTCATGCAGCTAGTAAATGTCTGAGACCAGATTTGAATCCAGAAGGATGAGGCTTCCTTACTCCAGGCCTGACACGCCACTTAGCTGTCCCAGATATGTAATATGTGGCTATATATTAATGCATTTTTTATATTTCCTCCCTCCCTTTCATCTCTCTTCACTTTCCTTCCTCCCTTCCTCCTTTCCTCCCTGCCTTCCTTCCTCCCTGTTTGTCATTTCCCACTACTTCACCTCTACCCCAATAAAAGTCTTCTTTGGTAAGATAATAATATTATAATATACATTATTTATTATCAATATCATAATAATGGCGATAGTCAAATAACAAGTTGAACAAATTCATATGTTGCCCATGTCTGAAAAATCTTTCCTTTTATAGCCTATATAGGTCACTAGCTTTCTCTTAACAATTAAGAGGCATGCTTTATCATTATTAATCTTTTGAAATGATGATGGGCCAGACTTTTTAAATCTTTTAGAGTTGTTTTCCTTAAAAATATTGTAATCGTCACATCATTTTTTTTTATTTCCTGAATTCTACTCATTTCATTTTATATCATTCATATGAGCCTTTTCTAGTTCCTTTCAATTTTTCATGTTCATCTCTCCTTACTGTAGAATAATATTCTATTACTTTTATGTACTACAATTTCCACACCATTCTTCACATTTCCCAATTTCTTCTCATCTGTAAATGAAGATAATAATAGCATCTACTTCTCAAAGATTTTGTGAGGATAAAATGAGATAATATATGTAAACTGCTTTGCAAATCTTAAAGCACTATAAAATATTCCTATTATTATATATTGTTATTCTCAGCACTTAGTGCAGTGCCTAGCACGTGGTAGCATTTCATAAATGCTTTTTGATAGGCAAGTGTATATATATATTTCTTTGTATTTAAATTAATAATTTCTAACTATACAATAATATATTGTTGCATTTATATATTATAATTTGTTCATACTACTTATCCATAGCTAGTAAAAATAGTGTTATTTTCAGTATTTTAGTTATTTATTTTTTTTGCCAGTAAGATTTTTTTCTCCCTGTCAATAATCTCCTTGCAGGTATTATTGCAGGGTCAAAGGTTATGAATAATTTAATAGCTTTTCTTTCTTCCTTCTGAATTGTTTTCTAGTACTGTACAAATCAACAGCTCCATGACAGTAAGTTTTGAATATTTCTTCCTAATAGCAGTAGCTGTAGAAATATCAGCTCATTCTAACTCAGAAATTATAGTGGCCAGACATATTTTTGTTTCCCTCATTATGCTGCTCAGGTAAATGTAACTAAACATTAAGGTCAAGCATTTCTACTAGAAAAACTTCTAATGGTTTTTGGTGTTATAGAAGTCTACTGGGAAGAATATTTTTGCTACTGTTGAATGTGACAATACCCTACCATCTAAACACTTGAACTTGTAACAGATTGTAATCTTCATTAAAATCACAAGATTTGTCTTCGTCCAATTTCACAGTTTTAAGATAAGATTCATTCACATGCCAAAATATAGTAGATTAATAAAGAGTACATTATTTAAACAGGGCAAACTCTTAAATTTGTTTTTGAATCTTTGAAGTGCTCTAAGAAATCGGAATGGACACTACTGCAGCAAATCTTAAGAGAGGGCCCTATTGGTAGGTCAATAAAATGACTTCCATTGTTAAAGGCATGTTGAGTGATTAAGAATCCAAGTAAATCTACTTGACCATTCAGCAGCCTCAATAACCAGCACCATCCTCTAAACTTTACAATTTCCTTGAAACTAATGAAGTATAATTATGACCTCCCATGTAAGCTTCCTGCCCATGAAGGTTTAAATTCCATGCAGGTAAGTGTTTGAAACCACTATGTATAAAGGTAGACTTGGGTATTAGAAAATCAACATTTATTAAGTTTCTGCTATGTGCCAAGCACTGTGCTGAATACTATACTGTATTAAATAAATATAATGAAGGTAGACTAAGATGTAGACTCCAAGCCAAATCAGTTTATTAACAGTAATGCATATAACTCTTAATAAGTATGTCATTCTGGCAACAGTAGCCAAACCAGTGACCCCACTGAGGAGGAGGAAGACCTTCTTTATAGACATGTAGGAAAGGAGTAGAGTCTGGGAAGTTTGGGAACATTACAGTTAGCTACATTAGGAAATTAGGAAATTCCTAATTACATTAGGAAAAGTAGATTAGCATTAAAGTGTGACTAATCATGTCCTTCTCTGACAATTAATGAATATTGGTGCTAGGTGGCTCAATGGATAAAGGGTAAGCTCTAGAATCTGGAAGACATGAGTTCAAATGTGACCTCACACACTTGCTAACTGTGCGACCTTGGCCAAGTCACTTAAGTCTTTTTGCCTTGGTTTTCTCAACTGTAAAATGAGAAGAAGAAAATGGTAAATTATTCTTGTATCTTTGCCATGAAAACCCCAAATGAGATCATGAAGAGTCAGGCATGATTAAACAACACATTCATTTATAGGACTCATCTGCCTCTTCTAATCCTGGCTAAGAGATCAGTACTACCTCCTCTTGGGGAAGATCAGTCCTTCCTCTTATTTGTACAAAGATAAGAAAGGACAGAAGATGTGTCTTTTGGAGGAATGTCACCAGTTTAAGCTGATTGGAGCTTACAGACAATATACATATATGACTCTGCGTTTAACAATGAATGATAATAACTTTTCTTTACAATCACACATTTAAACTAACTTGGAAGGAAAACTGCATTCATGAGCAAGATGAGTTCAGGCAGAGTATAACAATTACAAAAATCAATATAGCATAAAATCAGTTAGGTTGTATAATCAAAATAGTAGAAATCTGAGATAGTATTAATGTCAATCTTTTCTGTATTGCTCTAAGAAAAATAATGTTTGACAACTTGTATATTATAATTATTTGCTGCCAAATTGTGATTGTTGTAGCAATGGTTTGAGATGGAACCAGAGGTACTTAGAACTATTTTGAGAATTATTCCATTATAATTAAGAAGTTATTTCCTTAGAATAATCCTATAAAATCAAAATGGATTCTTGATTAAGCCTCCTTAATCACTTGCCAAGGAAAAAGATTTACCCTCTATGGATTATATTGTGTAGACTAATATGAGCAACAATCCTCACAGACTTTTCAATATAGAAATTGTCTCTAAGCTATCTGAGAAAGCTTCTCAACATTGTTTTCATATATCTTGTTCTTGGACACACTTTATGTAGCCAAAACAATGTGAGGACCACTTTCTGGAATCATAGTGCAATACTCTTTAAAAGGACATTCTTGGTGTACAGATGACATGAGAATAGTTTGAATTCTTCAGAAAGTTTCTCTGTTGACCACCTCCTTCATATCCAAACTAATATGGAATCCTACATAGTTTATTTTTCTATTTGACCAGATTGGCATTGTGGGGTTGGGGGCATTTTCCATTTTCAGAATTTTTAGTGGACATGTGGGATATTCTGAGATCTATAGTGGAATGTGTAGCTCAGGGAATCAACATTCAGCATTTTTCTTCCAGGCTTAAAGAAAAATTTATTATAGATGTTGTACAAAAGAAATGAGTACTAAATGTGTGGTGACATGATTATCCTTCTATGGATTTTACAATGAGTTCAAGGGTATACTGGAGTCAACTTAAACTGCCTCATGAGAGACAATTGTTAAATATTCATTATGAGCATCTACTGTTCAGAAATCAACAAAGACCACACCTCAGGACTTCATAAATTGTTTTGTTGTTTGTCTAGGCTAAACAAAAGTGATTGATAAATTGTTAATAAAATAGAATAAATCTAAAAGTGTATATTATGCACATGATTTTTTTTGTGTGAGAGCTTGTTAATTTACCAACATACTACTGTTTGTGATGTATACAAAACAATGGAAGTAGAGGATATTTTTGACTTAATAGAAGCAGCAAGTGTTTCTTTGTAAATGTTACTGGTTCTCTTCTGTAAATTACCAATTTGGGGGAAAACCTCAGCAACATCTGGGATGTTTATAGTTATATAGAAATCAACACTAAAAGATGCAACATAAAGTAATTAAGACACAATTCTGAGTTCCCTACAGTGTACTAGCAAGCTCAGAAGTCAAAAACTAGTTGGTTTTCCATACTGTACCCTAATACTAGAGTGATTTTCAACAATATAGAATGTCTTTTTCCAGTTTGTTATGAAGTACTTTCAAAGAGTTCCTTTTGGTAAAAGAGCATGAAAATTGAGAAGCATATGGATGATTTGAAATTATTGCTTTGTTTTGTGAATAGGTTCATCATAAATCATTGTGTTTTATCTTGGGTAAGGTGAATACCAATCCAAGACTAGGAAGATGGGATAATCTAAGAAGAAGGAAACTGCAACATATTTTTTTAGACATTGTTATCTTTTTACACTTGGATACATGATGTGTTAAAATGGGATAAGATTTACTGACATTTTCTCATGATTAGAACATTTAAAAACTGGTAACTTTCTGGTTCTAGAAACCAAAAAGGGAACTGAAAAGACAACCTACAGACCTTTAACTCAGAATGCCCCACAATGAGTGTTTTTATAAAATCACAGGTGGTCACTACCTTGGTCCACTTCTTTATTCTCTTTTTTTGTTGTTGACTTGCTTTCCAAGGATGAGCCTGGATGAGGGGAACATCATAACTTATGCAGTTACTCTTAAGTTTCTATGGATAACCTTTGCAGTGGCTAAATTTCTACTACAATAGCCTTTGAATACCTACTGCTTTTCATCTCAGAAACAAATCTGCCAACTGACTTAATTATTTTTTATTTATTTTTTTACTATTGAGACAGAGTTTCTCTATGTCACCTAGGCTAAAGTGTAGTGGCTACTTTTGGGTCCAATGCCACCTTCAAATGGTATGGGAACTTTGGACAGCTCCATTTCCTACCTGAGCTGATATGCCCTGTTTATGCATGCCTTTTCTCCCCACTGCCCTCTCCATCATATGCAAAGACTTACAGTCACTATACTGACTTCATAGGACTTGCTATACTGATTCTAGATACCTGATCAGCATTAGCTCAAATTCATCTCAGAACTCTTAGAAGTTGTAAGAAAAGTTCTTGAGTTTAGGCTCAAAAAATCCATCAGTCTCAGCTTCCTTAGTATCAGGATCACACTACTATGTGCTGACTCAGTTAATTCTTAGTCAAAGAATTTCTTCAATAGGCAGAGCAAGAACAATATGTATAAAAATGTTAAATTATTAACCTGGAGATCACTTATCCATCAATTGATATATAATTTGTTGGTGAGGGGAAATGAACAGAAATTAAAAATACCAGGATAATGAATATATGTGAGGGAACTCAAAACTCTTGACACTAAAAAGATTGATGATGATTCTCTTTCTGGGAAGCATGGATTACAAAGTTCCCTGATGAGTATGGTGTCTCTGTGGAATGGAGGGAGCGACTGCAATTAAGGTTGCTCCATGTCTGGATTGTGCTTCTCTGCAGGTAGGCTGACCTGCTCTCTGGCTGAGCTGGATTCCACTGTTAGGTTGGACAAATCTGCTATTAATGTAGTGAATGATTCAAGGACTCATTCAGATCTCACCATTCCCTGTTGGTTCTGTGATTTTGCTCTTTGTGAGCTATTTTGTCCTGGGGCTAGATCTTCACCACAGCTGCCCGGGCTTCCTGGACTTACAGGCCTCACTGCAGGCTGGTGCCAGGGTTTGAGACTTCAAGGGGTGGGTCTGAGAAACTCTTTTATTGGTGTACCCTATATCCCAGGATCCTGAAGTTAGCCTATGTCCCGTTGAGGAATCTGGTACTGTAGATGGGAAGGTGGTTGGCTAACACTCCTCTGAGTGCAGTTTTGTTTCAGGTTCCCCCTTGTCTTGTGAAAATCAATTCTCTCTGCCTACCTTTCAAGTTGTGTTCACTCTGTCTTGCTGTTGGTTTTTGACTCCTGCCATATTTAGGTGCTTTTTAAAGATTGTTTTTGAAGGATTGTTACAGTGGTTTCAGCTTTTGCTGCCACCATCTTAATTTTACCCTGTGGATTCTTTGAGAAAAGGCAAAGACTATTAGTCTGTAATTTTCAGAAGCGTATCTAATTCTGCTCCCTTCATTGGATTCTGTAATTTTACACTAGGCAATAGGAAGTGGTACAGAGAAGAATAGCCTGATAGTCCCCTTTTTCTTTCACATAGCTATGCGATTTTTCTCTTAAACCAATTTTTCTAATTTAGGGCTGGGTCCTATCAGGGAGAAAGCTCACTTTAACATGAGTGATCAACCTGCATCCTTACTAAATATTTATTTCTGCAGGCTAAACTATATTCAGGCAATGTACATTTATTTAATGACCACAGAACAATTCTGGGATTCAGGATTCTCTAGTTATCAACTCCAAAGTTCTCCTGATAGTCATATGCAAATAAACATTTGGGAAATAAGGCACCAAAAAAGTTAGTCTGGGTTAATTATTTCCCTAACAGCTATCATCTTTTTTTTATGTACAAGTCTAAAATTTATCTTTTTCTTTATCTCTTTCAAACAGTTAAATTGTCTAAAGTCTGAAAGAGGGGACTGCAAGGTGGTTCGATAGGTAGAGAACCAGGCCTATTGACAGGAGATCCTGGGTTCAAATCTGTCCTCAGCTACTTCCTAGCTGAGTGCCTCTGGGTAAGTCACTTAACTCCAGTTACCTAGCCCAGACCCATCTTCTGACTTGGAACCAATACTTAGTATTGATTCTAAGACTGAAGGCAAAGGGTTTTTTTTTTTGAAGTCTGAAAGGAACAACCTATATATCAAAATCAGAAATTTAGAGCTGGAAGAGATCTTAGGAATCATTGAATTTAACTCTCTCTCATTTAATAGATAAGAAAAATGGTGCCTAGATCAATGAAATTGCTTATATAAGGTTAATCAATCAGTAGGTAATAGAGCTGGGATTTGAACCTTAGTCTTCTGACTCCAAATCCTATTCTTTTTCTACAATGCTACATACTACATGTACAAAAAATTGGGAAAGATATAATTATTATTTTCAACCTAAACATCCTCATTATTATCATTCTCTTTGCTAGCATTTATACAGTGCAGGAAGGTTTGCTAAGTCCTTGACATAAACTATCTCATTTAATTCTCACAATAATGCATGAGATATAAGTGCTATTATTATAGCTGAGGAAACTATGACTAAGAGAGTTTAAATGACTTGCTGAGGGTCAGAGCTAGTAACTCTTTGGGGTAAGATTCAAACTCAGATTTCCCTGACTCCAAATTTATCACACTATTCACAGAATCTCCTAGTTTCTTTGTGGGTATATGATACACGCACTGTGCCTAAGCAAGGCCCTCTCCTGATTTCCCTTCTCTCCTTTGTATTCTATCTCTTTGTAACTTTACCTGCTCCCATCAGTATTTAGCTCAAATATGTCTCCTGAAATCCAGTCCCACATTGCCAACTTTCTGCTGCATGTTTCCTCTTGAATGTCTTCCTATCTCAAACTCAACATGTCCAAAATGGAAATCATTATTTTTAGCATCTAAACACACCCGTATCCCAAACTTCCCCATATCTGTTGAGAAACAGTCTTAGACATCCTCTTAATTCCATCATAACTTTAGTCCCAGTCCTATCCTTAAAATAGAAATAACATTATACATTTTTATATAAATTTACCAGGGCATTGGTCTGGGAATATCATTGCAAAGAGTGCATCACAAAATTTCATTTGGATTCAGTCACTGAATTTTCACTACAAAGTTGTAGTAGATGTGTGACTGAGGACTGCTGGATTCCTAGTGCTATGACTTTGTTTTGTATAACATCTTTGTATCTATGAGTGGAAATTTCTTGCAGAGGAGCTAGAGTGAACAAATTGAACTCTTATAATATAGCTTTTAGGAATGACCATTGTAACCTTGCAAAATGAATGGGGTCCCAGTGATTTTGGCAAGAGGTCTTGAAAAGAAATATCGTGAAAGACATCTTCATCAATTATTAATATACCACAATAGAGTGGTTCATCTCGTTCTTGTGGATATTTATAAGTTCTATGAAAAATGAGTTGGTGTTCAGAAATGACTTGCCATTTACTTACAAAATATAATACAACTCCAAGACTTAATAATCATATGATTAATCCATACCATTTTATGCTAAGCAATGTAAACTTCTGTAAGGGTTCCTGGGCTTCTTTCTGATGGACACAATATATTCTCTTTAGATGAAAATATCTTTTATACATTCTTCACTCCATATCCTTGAAGCTGCAAATGGTTTCACAGTCTACAAAATAGTTTTACATAGATTATGTCTGAAATGACTGGCTGAAATTAGAGCATGAAGCATGAATTTTCTGTATTCTGCTGATTTTGATGGCAAAAGGTCTCTCTATATGCGTATAATAGAAGGAATTTTTAAAAAGCTATTTCTTTATTTTTCTGGGACATATAGATAAAATATCACTGGATAAAGACTAGTTTTAGGTCATCATAAATATTAGTTTTGCTTTAGTTGAAAGGTATCACTGATGAATTTTGTAGCCATTCCACAAGCAAAGCAATTGAACAATATGTTACCCAAGAAATCCACAGGATTCCAGTATTGAATCATGCAAACAATTTGTAATCTAAGCCACAGTATTCTCATCACGATTTTGATTACATTTGTGAAAATAAAATCTCTGAATAATGACTGGTTGTGCTCACAAGAAGTTTACTTTCAAAAGCTCCACAAAAGGGAAGGGAATAATTAAGAGCCTACTAAGTGCCCCAAAGTGTGCTAAGTATATTATAAGTATCTCATTTTGCCCTAACAATAACCATGGGAGGTAGGTACAATTGTCATTCCCATTTTATAATTGAAATTGAGACAGGCAGTGATTAAGAAACTTGCCCAGGGTCACATAGCTTATTAGTATTGAACTCAAGTCTTCTTATAATAGGTCCAGCTATCTACCTATGGATCTATTTAGCTACAAACTGTAATCCTTCTTGCCACAAATTCAATTCAACAAATTTTCATGAAGGTCCTGAGGATATAAAGAAAAAGACAAGACCCCTCTAGGAACTTATCTTCAAGTAGGGATGGGGTATTGTTCTTATTATTGTGTCTAGTCCTACTCTTCCTGACGTTGGAACATAGAGTGCTAAAACTGTCAATAGGGTTTTCTTGGAAAAGATACAGTGCAGCAATTTGCTGTTGCCTGTTCCAGTGGATAAGGGTAAATAGAAATTATATGATTTACCCAATGTCATACAGCTAGTAAGAGTCTGAGGCCATATTTGAATTCAAGTCTGGAAGACTCTAAGTCCAGCTTTGTATCCACTGAGCTATCCAGCTGCCCCCTGGGGTGGAACATGATAAATAGATAGATAAGGAAGGAGAAAATATTCACAACTTTGGGAATCAAGGAAGTATTCATAGAGGAAATGACTTGAGTTTCAAGTCTTTGAGAAAGATAAAGATTCTTAGAGGAGAACATAAGGAGCAAGGACATCTGGACATGGGGCCTGGGCCACTGTGTGACTGGATCAAGGCCAAGGACAAAGAACAGCAAATTTAGGGAACAGTAAGAAGGCCAGTAGAGTTGGAATACAGAATGATAGGGAATTATAAGAAATAAAGTTGGACAGGGAGTTTGGAATCATATTGTGGTATTGTTTTATTGTTCAATCATTTCTGTCTCTCTGTGATCCCATTTGGGATTTTCTTAGCAAAGATACTAGAATGATTTTCTATTTCCTTTTCTAGCTCATTTTATAGATGAGGAAACTGAGGCAAATAGGATTAAGTGATTTACCTAGGGTCTAATAGCTAATAAGTGTCTGAGGCCAAATTTGAACTCATGTCTTCCTGACTCAGTGGCGGTACTTTATCCATTCTGCCATCTAGCTGCCCTGAAATAAGATTGTAGAGAGCAATAAATTCCTGGGTGATGAATTTGCATTTTATCTTATAGGCAATAAGGAACAATTGAAGGTTCTGAAGAAAGGTAGTTACATGATCAAATATGTATAACTAAAGGATTAATTTGGCAGATAGGAAGAGGGTGGGTTGGTGAAGAGGAATGCTGGGGGAAAAAAAGACCAATTAGGGGAGAAATGATATGAGTCTGACCTTAGTATTGTAGTGGCAGTGTGATGGGAGAGAAGATAGATATGAGAATTGCTATCATGGTAGAATTAGCAAATCTTTGAAACTACCTCTAGAAGTAAGAGGAAATAGGGTTTAAAAAAAAAGTCAACTCATCAACAAACATTTATCAAGTGTTTACTGTTTCCAAACCTAGTGCTAGGTGCTATAGATATAAAAACAAGGGTAAAAGAATTCCTGATTTTGAATAGTATACTTTATATGGTAGAGACAACATAAGAATTAATAAATAAGACTAAAGTTTCTGATTTTTTTTATATCCTTGAACAAATAACTGGCTTCTCTTTATCAATATTGTTCCTCAACAGTTAATATAATATTGACACAAGTCCTTTTTCTTACCCTGAAGACATTCTGTTTCCAAGGTCATCTAGAGGTCTCCTGTATAAACAATTCTTCAGTTTACCCAGCAACTCTATTACCTCTTTTTTGTTTTGCAACCTTGTGAATTAGCCTGAAACATTTCCCTTTATTACACTATTCTGTTATAGTCATACACAAAAATATAGTCCTTCAAGGAGAACTTAGAGAAGTCAGTGCCACAGAAATTGAAAGAGAAGAGAATCTCCAGGAAGTGGTGCCACTTAGAAGTATGAAACGCTATAGAAATTTCAAGAAGAATCTGGATTGAAAAAAGTTATTTAGCAGGATATTGTAGTTAATTGATTTTGCAGATTAATACACGACAAACCTTGGAGAAGGTTCTCAGAAAGGCTCTAATAAAAATTAGATTGAAAAAAGGTTAAAAGAGAGTAGCTGGGGAAGAAGTGGAAGCAATGAATAGAGACTTTGTTCAATAAGCATTTATTAAGCATCAATGTTTTACAAGACATTATGCTAAGTGCTGAGTGTACAATGATGAAAATGACATAATCCTTTCTTTCACTGAACTGGTTTTCTTTTGGAAGAGTGGGGATTCAATATGTATAGAGGTATATAAATAAAAGACAGTTTGAGTTGCGAAGGAACACTAAAAGAATTAAGAGGAGGCAGCTGGGTAGCTCAGTGGATTGAGAGTCAGGCCTAGAGATGGGGGGTCCTAGGTTCAAATCCTGCCTCAGACACTTTCTAGCTGTGTGACCCTGGGCAAGTCACTTGACCCCCATTGCCCACCCTTACCACTCTTCCATCTAGGAGACAATACACAGAAGTTAAGGGGTAAAAAATGTAAAAAATAAAAGAATTAAGAGTTTAGAAAGAAAGTAGGAATAGACTATAATTATTTGACAGTGAAAAGGAGGAAAGATATACATTAAAGGATTAGTGGAGTTGAGGAAAGTGAATGTGTATGTGTTTTGTATATTTTTTAGAATGAAGGAATTGTGAATATATTTGTAGGCAATAAAGAGGGAGAGATTGCAGACGAAAGAAGGAATGATTAATGATGTAAATTTTTAAAGGAAACCTAAGTGGATAGGATTGAATGCACAAGTAGAAGGGTAGTCAAAGACTACCTTTAAAATTTTTCTTCCCAAACACTCAAGCAATCTAAGCCAAGATAAATGAAATGTATATCAGTTTTAAAGTATGGAATAAGATCTGTCCTCAGACACTTCCCGGCTATGTCACCCTGGGCAAGTCATTTAACCCCCATTGCCTAGACCTTATCACTCTTCTGCCTTGGAGCTAATACACAGTATTGACTCCAAGACAGAAGGTAAGGGTTTAAAAACAAATAAAGTATGGAATAAGAAGGTAGATGGTGTGGATTATTCTGGTAAGCAGGTGTTGCGGAGAGAGCATGGGTTATATAAAGAGTTTAGGGCTTGAAGATAAAGCAGCAGATATGGAACATTTCTAAAGATATCATGCTAAAAGGTCTACATTGGGGAAAATAAGAGATTCTGTGCAGCAGTGAGAGCTCAGTTGAGATCAAATCACATGAATCTGTACTGAACCTAGTTATCATAAATATGTGACTTCCCTCAGTAATTTTTAGCAGCATGGGAAAATGACAAAAGTAAATATTGGTCATATTAATCCAGTACTGAGGGTTTCAAGCCATGAAAAGTGACAGGAAAGGAGATCAAAGGATGCTTCAAAGCAATATTTTGAAAAAAGATTCTGCTTAGTTTCTTGGGTGGAGATTAAATTTAGTAACCTATCGGTAAGTATTCATTCTTTTAGGAGATCTAACCTTTAAAAACTTTTTTTTCCCTTTTTCTTTTTTCTTTTATGGCTGGATCTCTCTCTGTCTCACCCAGGCTAGAAGAGTAGACAATGCTCACAGGCCTGATCTTCACAGGTACTTTGAATGATAATCCTGTATTCTTGGCCAATTCACCAGTTTGATGTAGAATATCATCTTTACTGCTATTTCCTTCCTTCTAGATCTCCCATTCTATACTGCATGTACTTTGTATATGCATAATTCCTTGCATAAGCTTCTCCCATCCGATTATTGAGCTCCTTGAGGGCATGGACTGTGTTTAGCCAATTTGTATCTCCATCATTTACCAAAGTGTCTGCATAGTAAGTGTATAATAAATGCTTGCTGAATGAGACTACAGATACACTGTAATTTTTAGTTCTCAAACTCAAGAGTCAGTGTCAGCTGCAGACTTCCCAGGAGCTGATATTCTCTAAGTATGTGGTAATATCCCTAGCTAAGAGGATTCCATTTTGAAAGGCAGTGTGATATGGTGGAAAGGGAATCAGGAAGTCCAGAGTTCAAACCCTGCCTTGGATACCTACAAATGTATGACCTTGATTAAGTTACTTGGAAGTTTTAGGCTTCAGTTTTCTTATCTGTAAAAAATAAATGAATTGGAATCTGTGGCCTCTGAGGTTTCTTCTAGCTGTAAATCTATGATCTTGTTTACTATCAGCAGAAAAGGTAGGTTGATATTGGTAAAACAGGTGAAAACTATGGAAAGCCTTCAACATGATTGTATTATATCATTTAAAAAATGACTATTAAGGCCTTGCCCCTTGCTATGAATCACCGATTATAAATATAGGAGAATTCAAAGGAGAAGTTACTAACATTGTATAATAGCGCCATTTGGCAAGCATATATTAAGACTTAGGCCTCTTATATTTGATGTATTTTTTCTTAGTATGTTGCTTGGAGAGCTTTAATCCTCTCTAGGTATAAGGTACTGAGATGAACCTTGAAGGTTCTTTTCTTTGAGAAACTGGGGTTCCTAAAGTGGGCTGACATTGCTCCAAGTTGGTGTAAAATCTTTGATCTTCAGGGTTTTGTAGGAAGTCACTCCTAAACTGTGGTATTCTCGAAGGGAGGGCTGAAAATCATGAATGAAGTTGAGTGCTTTGCTGATTTTTTTAAAAATTAAATTACTTTTGTTCACATTAAAACACCTAGATAACTCCCTCCCTCCCATGCTCCAATTAAAGAAGGCATTATTTGACAAAAATATACATTTGACCAAGGATCAATATATATATATATTTATCTTTTTTGTCAAATAAAGCCTTCTCTCTCTCTATGTGTGTGTGTGTGAATATATCTATATATCTACATATCTTGCTTATTTCCATTTGTCAGTTATTTCTCTAGAGGCAGACATGCAGAAGTAATTCTTCAAACACAATTTCTGGTAATGTATATAATGTTCTTTTGGTTCTGCTTGTTTCTTTATAACTTCATATGGGGCTTTCCATGTTTTTTTGTTTTGTTTTGTTTTGTTTTGTTTTGTTTTAAACCCTTGTACTTCAGTGTATTGTCTCATAGGTGGAAGATTGGTAAGGGTGAGCAATGGGGGTCAAGTGACTTGCCCAGGGTCACACAGCTGGGAAGTGGCTGAGGCCGGGTTTGAACCTAGGACCTCCTGTCTCTAGGCCTGATTCTCACTCCACTGAGCTACCCAGCTGCCCCTTTCCATGTTTTTTTAAAAAAATTAACTTGTTTTTTCTTATGGGTCCTGATACAACTACTGGTTAGACTATAGCCTATTATTTATAACTTTTATTATTTGAATTGTATAAACATATATGTAATGTAATTTACTAATTTAAACAGTTTGGATTTATATCTTTGTTTTGTTCTTATAAACATAGTTTAATCAAAGATTATATGTCTTCCCCTTTATTCCTCTGGTTCCAAAGTGCTCTTGACCTGAGCAAATTGAGCCCAGTGAAGGCCGCACATTATCATGATTTTTTTTCAAGTAAATTTATTGTCAAAGCCTTAGAGAAAAGTCTACAGAACTTCATTATCCCAAACGCTAGGGAAAAACTGTTAGCCTAAGTAGATTCATGAAATCTATTTCCCTGGGGCCTGTATGTCTGTCCTTAGAGGGGTGATATTGCTAGGAGCTCACTCTGCTAGTCAGTTTAACCAAAGTGGGGCCCGAGAGGAGAAATGATGGGCAGAAGAAATGCTGTGAGCTGCAGTCAGAGCAGGAAACCTGTGAAATGCTATTCCTATGACAATCCTAAAACTAGAAGTAGCAGCAGAACTCTGATAAGCCTTGCTTACATTTTTTTTTTTAGTGCTCTCCAGACTGCCCTGGAAAACTTCAGCAGCTTTCTATCAGAGGGCATAATTTAAAAAAAAAAATTGTTTTTGCTTTTACCCATTGTTTCATGACTCCAGAGGAGAGTCTGACTTTCCCCCAATATGCTAAAGTTATTATAATGGGGGGAAGAAGAAACTACATTACAATTCTATTGAGTCCTTAATAGGTTATATTCATTCTAGTGTATGTGTGTTCTATATGTATGTGTGTGTGTGTGTGTGTGTGTGTGTGTGTGTGTGTGTGTGTGTGTGTGTGAGAGAGAGAGAGAGAGAGAGAGAGAGAGAGAGAGAGAGAGATTAAGAATAGGTTTTATTGCATGATTATTTCTCTCTTGTTATTTAGCAATCCTTTTGTGTTTTATTTAAATGCTTTCCCATTTTATTTGGAGCTTGAATAGACTGTTGGTAGCTCAGACCAGGATTTGTATAGATTACTCCAAACACCTTGTTCTTAATCTGGGAGAAAAAAAAAGAAAAGAAGAACAGTTATGGCCTTCAAAACTAGAGACAGAGGCAGTGTTAATGCTACTTAAAGATTTTTAGTTGAAAATAGCTTTGAAATTTGTATGGCCTGAATTCTTATAACCATGCATTCTTTCACGTGAACTTTAAGATTTAAGCTGAAACTAATTCTTGCACACACATTTGTCATGGAGAATACACAATCTTATGAACTCTTTGTTAAAAAAAGAAGTCTAATTTTTCAAACTTCATGAAAATTAATTTGGTGATCAGAAATATAATTAACTGTAGAAGTGCTTGCTTCCAGAGTATGCTATTTAAATGTAACCTACAAGCTTGTAGATGAATTTCAATAGTGTCTCCCTGGTAATGTGAATTCAATTTACAATATTTACAATGACCATGCTTGGAAACTAAAAAGAGTAAGTTATTAAAAATACTTAAAAGAAGTGCTTGATTGAAATAGAGTTTGTATTAGATATATAGTCCAAGGACTACCTTTGATTTCTTCCTTTTCAGTTTTTATTTATATATAGAAAATTTAAAGAAGCCGAACTCTGGAATTGGAAGTAAGGAGCTGTGTTTTAGATTGTCCTTTTATGATGGGATTAGGATGCAATTTTTAAAAATCAGAATAGACAATTTAAGATCGAATTAGATTGTAAATTACATGGATCAGGCTTTTTGGATGGACATTTCACCTTGTCTCAGATAGTTACTTACTAACTATTGAGGACCTTGCATATCATGGTAAGGAATCTGGACTGCAGAACCCTGAAGCTTTTGAACAGGGATGTGAAAATACTCAGGGCTTTAGGAAATTGAATCTGGCAGTAGTGTATTAGAAAAGAGTAAGCCTAGAAGTGAGGACTTTTGTTAGGAGGCTATTGTAGCAATTCGAATGAACAATAATGAGGCCTGGGACTATAATGATGACAGTGGAAATGAAGAGGAGGAAATAGATTCCAAAGATATTTGAGGGAGTGAATCAACAGCGGGACTTGACAAGAGACGCTAGACATTCTCTCTGTCTCTCTGTCTCTGTCTCTGTCTCTGTCTCTGTCTCTGTCTCTGTCTCTGTCTCTGTCTCTGTCTCTCCTCTCCTCTCCTCTCCTCTCTCATTTTCTTCCCTCATTAAAATTTAGTTCTTTGGTATTTTATTTTATATTAAAATATATTCTGAGGAGGGATCCACAGACTTAACCAGTTTGCCAGTTTCCATGACACAAAATAGGTTATGAACCCCCAAATATAGAATCTAAAATCTTTGAGAGTAAGTACTATTTTTCATTTTTCTTTGTGTCTATCCCTACCTCCGCCTCACTTAAAACAAAGCCTTGCAAATAAGTGATTAATAAATATTTATTAATTTATTTCCTTTCCTTTGTCTTCTATATTATGAATTCTGAAATGGAAGTTACTTTCCTTCATTATTCCTATAAATTCTGCTTGCCCACGTTTTCCCATTGCACTAGACTGTGAGCTCCTTGAGACCAAGGGCTCTTTCTTGCCTTTCTTTATAGCTTTGGCACTTAGCAAAGAACCTGGAAGTTTGTAGGTTCTTGTTAAATGGTTGCCCACTGATTGATATGTTGATAAGGGTAGATTCAAAATAGTCCTGTTTAATAATCCTTTCTCTCTTTGAAAGCTGAAATTATTATGAAAAAAAGCCAAGAAATGTTTACCTTCTCTGCTTTTGGCAGAGAGAAGGAGCTTCAGCAGATGTCTGGATAATTGAAGTTTCCCATCTCTCCTATCTCATGCCTCTGTGCCAGGCTGCAATCTGTTCCTCAAATATGGCTGAGGTTATTACTAACTTCCACTGTAGCTCTACTATGATGCCTCATTGTGGTATGGAGATGACCCTAGATTCTGGAAGGTTATGATAGTGAAACATAAGGTAGGTTCTATCAAAATAGAGATATGTTGGATAGGGTCCCAGTGAAAAATTGTATGCCTGTAAAACTAGACTTGGCTTAACTGTGAGAGGCTCATTGACAAAGTTGCACTAAGAAAATGCATTTTTCAATCAGAGGGACTCTCCAAAAATTTACTCAGTCAGATGAAAAGTGATCTGGTTATAGAGGTAGTACCCATAACAAAGAAATAGTTATTGAGGTACTGAACTCTTTATAATGTTATTCTTATCAAGAGGATGGTAGCCTCCTCCGTAGATTTTAGTTGTATAAGTCTGTGCTGCAACTTTTATTTCTGAAGACAAGGGAACACTATAGGAAAACAGTTTTGCTTCTCAGCTCTTCATGTCTTTCACTAATTTCTGACTGACTATTCTCAAGTTTCTTGTTTCATACTGTACAGAAAACTAAGGAATTGCCTTGGAGAAAACATAGCTGCTACAAAATGAACAAATAAATGGGAACCCAGAGATGAATAAAAAGAGAAAAAGAATGACAACTTTTTCTCATCAGACCATGTACCCTGACCTTGTACCACATGTTCCTGTTCCCTCACAAACAAGAAACTCAATTTTTTCTTTCCTTCTTTCCTTCTTTCCTTCCTTCCTCCTTCCCTCCCTCCCTTCCTTCCTTCCTTCCTTCCTTCCTTTGAATAAAGCACTGTTATCAGATTCATACTCATATCCTTCCTAGCTGGGCTACCCTGTATAAGGCACTTAGCATTTTTGAGAAAAAGGTTTATTATGAGGATCAATTAGAAAATGTATATAAATCATTTTGCAAATTTAAATTTACTTTATTAATATGTACTACTACTACTTCTATGCTGTTCTGTGAACTACTATTGTGGTATTGTGAAGGCCTTTGCCTCAAAGGTTTTATGCATATGTCTCATTGAGGAATTATATTTCCATGGAACAGGAAACAAACTAGAAAAAAGCTTCAGAAGTCATAAGCATCATCTTTGTCTATATATGTAGAAGAGTGGATTTTCGTTAATTTGGGAAAACAGAAAAACAAAACAAAACTGAATTGGTTTAATTTCAGTTGGGGCCCTAAAATTCATCCCTTCTCACATAATACACTGATATCCAAATATTTTGCTTAGTTATCCTTAGTTCACTTGCCAATACTGAGAAAACTGCTATTTTTTAATGCAAAGAGTTTTCTGTCTTGTTATATCCATTTATTTCAATGTCTTCAATGAAGACTATATATCATTACATGGAGCTTATGCTTAACATATGTTTGTTGAGCTTAAATTATTTACTTGAAGACAAGCTAAAATCATAGGAATGTGGTCCCTTGGAATTTTTTAAAATGAAATATGGATATTTGTAGTAAACAAATATTATTTTTGATCAACCTTTAAGGTTCTAGTGATCTAGCGATCAACCTGTGAATGGGGTTCTAGTAAGTATATTCCTCCTTTGATGTAAATTAACACCTGTAATTTATAGCTAGGTCCCAATTAAATGTGAATCTTGAAAAGGAGCTACATTATTAAATTTGCACTGAATATGCCATACAAGCTGGAGCTAATTATAAACAGGCTTGTACATATATATGTATATATATACATATATATGCATACATACCATACATGTACTGTATATGCAAGCATATTTACACATGGGTATGTATTATAAGAAATAAAGAAAACTAGGTCATCATTCTGAGTTGAAGAATCATCTTTAATTATGAGGAATTAGAGCTGGAGGTCTCATCATGTTCAGAATGTGACAAAGACCTTGTTTCAATGTACAACAGCCTGTTTTATAGACTTTCGACAGGCAATTAACATAAGTGATTTAAAAAACTCAAATGTTCATAATGTGTTGCTAAAGTTTAGGAAATATTTGCTAACAGAATTAATAATTTCCAAGTAAAGGTTTAAGAAAGGCAGCCTCATTTACTCTTGTCATTCTGGTGATTTAGTACCAATTAAGACTTCTTGTCTGGACATCAGAAAGATTTACAAAGATCAAGAACTCTGTTAAACGTTACAATCTTTATAATATTTGGTTCATGATATTTCACAAACATCATTCATCACTGCACTTTGAAAGTAATAACAGAAAATATGGGAATGAATGTGATCAGGATACAATTTTCAATCATCTCTAATTGATACTACAAATAATAGACTAATGGTCAGATTTTAATCACTCTTAAAGATAAAGCAGAGGCACCTCTTTGGGTCATAAACTCTGAGGAACCTAGAGTGAATACAAATCCTTCACAAAAGCAGATTAACATCTTTTCTTTGTAATGTATTCCTAATTTCTACTACTGACTCAGTGATTATTTCCATTATCTTTGAAAGGAATCAGGATTCAGGCAAGCCGTGCACTTAACATTCCAAAGTTGATAACAGAAGCTCTTAATTTTATTGGTAGATATAACATGCTAATACCATACTATATCTATCTTTTCTACTATTATGAATAATATTATATTATTATAATTAATATCTTATACTTAATAGTTTATTAACTAGGTTTAACTCTTTCTAAAATCATAGTTATAGTTATCTATTTAATATGTGATTCTTCATTTTATAATCATTGATATAAAAGTAATAAAGGCAATTTCCTTTTCAGTATGTAGAAATATGTGCATATGTGTTTATATATATATGTATATATGTGTGTGTGTGTGAGTGTGTGTGTGTGTGTGTGTGTGTGTGTGTGTATGTATGTGTGAATACAAAATTAGGAAAATTAGTTGGTAGAGTGCTGGACCTAGAGATAGGGAGACGAGTTTAAATCCAACCTCAGACACTCATTAACTATGTGATACTTACTCCTGTTTTTCTCAGTTTCTTCATATGTAAAATGAGTTGGAGAAGTAAATGGTAAATCATTCAGAATCATTGCCAAGAAAACCCCAAATCGTGACTTGACTGAAATGACTGAAAAACCACCATATATGTGCATGTCTGTAATTAAATAATGCAAAGTTGAAAAAGACCACTTCATGGAATTAATTATTTTCTCTAATTGGGACTTAGAATGCTATTGTTACCTTGGGACCCCAAGAAGTTAAATGATTTGTCCAGGGTCATTTTGCTATTATGTGTCAGGAATGGAATTTGAATCCAGTTTTACTAACTCTGACTTTTGCACTTTCTCCAATACCTTCTCTCCATGAGTGAATATGTATAAGCTATTGAAATAGTTTTGAGGCTTTCTTGGTTATAGAATATAATAAAGGGAAACTTCAATATTTTAGTTGCTGCAACACCTGTGCTTTCATTGGAGGTTACTCCCTCTTCTGGAACACATGACAACTCCTTTATATCTGAGGACATGGTCTTGGCGAATTGTGGTTGTTAAAATATTTATCACTTGGTGGCTAATTTCCTGGTACTGAGCTTTTCTAAATTTAGATTGGCTAGTGTGTTATTAGGGCTGTAACTGAAGCCTTTTTGGATAGGTGGCACCTATTAGAACTTATGTTCCTCTGACTCAGCCTTCAAGGACTAAGAGTCATGTCCATATTACAGTGGGCATGGTTTTAGACTTTAATGGAGAACTTTAGGAAAAATAGCAAAGAGGAATGGTAATATGCTCCTACTGGTAAAAAATAGTAAGAGTATACTTCTTTGAAAATCAAGTAATTTTACTAAGTCTAAAATGCCATTGAATAATAAAAGTTTTTTTTCTTTTTTAAAAAAAGTATTTTTTTAATTAACAAAGATATTTTCTCTTTTTCCCCAATTCTTCTCTCCTTCCCTTAGGGAGGGAAACAAAAATAATTAGAGCAAATTTGCATAGTCAATCAAAACATTTTCCTAATTTAATCAAGTTCAAAAACAGTTTTTATGTTCTTGGAATCAGGAATTGTGTCTGTTTCCTTTATAATATCTAAAAGCAGCTAGGCTCACTGGATAGAATGCTGGGCCTTGAGTCAAGAAGACTCTTCTTCCTGAGTTCAAATCTTGTCTCAGACACTTACTAGCTGTGTGACCCTGGGCAAATCAGTTAACTCTATTTTCCTGAGTTTCCTCATATGTAAAATGGTCTGGAGAAGGAAATGACAAACTTCTCCAATATCTTTGAGAAAACTCCAAATGGGGTAATGAAGAGTTGGGCCCAACTGAAAAATGATTAAACAACAGTAATATCTAATATTTAAGCTCAATTAATATTTATTAAATGAACATGCATGAATGAATATACAGATGAATCATAGTAATATAGTTATCTCTTATTTAAAAATTTTCATATTAAATAGAATTATACATTTGCATTATTCATAAACTATGAACTAATCAATTTAATATAAGCCACATGTTTTAAGGGATTTTCAGTCTAGTTTCAGTTAAATGGTGGAACCGTGAGGAAATGTGACATCTTAGTATAGTTTTGCTTGAAAATGTAAACAAAAAGAATCACCATAATTACAGGCATTCCATAGTTCTGAATGTTTGTGTTGAATAGCCAATCTTTGGAGGCAATGTTGGAAATAGTCAATATTCTAGATGCGAAATTTACTAGTAATAGTAACCAATGCTACTAATAACTTTGATTAATTAAATATATCATGGTGTGATCTCTAATTGAAGCTATTTCTTCAAGTACCATGGATACAGAAGAAAATTTATAAATTTCTTTACTTGTGTGGATTTATAAAACAGGTTCATTATTAAATTGGAAGGTACCATTAATCAGGTAAAGTGCAAGGAAGTGCAAGTTTAGAATTAAAAATCCTAGGCATGCATATATATTATTAGGATTTGGAGCAAAGAGGCAATGGGGTGGCTTAAATTGTTCTAGGTCACTTAGCAGAAGGAAATTAGGATCCATTTCTCTTAATTCCATTGTGTGTTCTTTGCATGGTAATTTTAAAGGTGAATTTTCCACTTATTCTCTATTCTTTGGCTTCCTTTCTCCAACATATACATATAGATTTTTTTTGTTAAGTTTTCAACCAACAACAATGCTAGTCATTTGCACAGCTTGTTAATAAAAATCTCCCCAGCTGGTTTTATTAACTTCATTTTAAGCACATAGTGTTTTGCATTTTTATAAGTCTAATGGGTCTTGTTTGTTAATTTATTAGAATAATGTTTTATTTTAGCTTCACACAATTTTAAAACTGTTATTTATGCTTTCCTTAAAAACACATACACAAACCAAACAATCCCCCCCTCCAAAACTTTGAGACCATTTGTATTTTATGCCATAGTATTTATGGCTCACTTTGCAAGCTTGGGAGCCTGTTAATGTAACATCAATAATAAACATTCCAATTGACTTTCTTTGCCTAGAAATTATGCCAGAACTACTAAAACGAAAAGAACAAGGAGAAAAATGAAGACAAGGATGAGACAAAATAAATTAAAGTTTCCTGGAAAAAATCATGATTAAAATTCTGATAGAGATACCAAACGCCAAGTTCTTTGGAATAATTTACAGACACCAAAATCTCTTACATTTAATTACTTACATAACAAAGTACAATAATACTTTCTGTTTATAACAAAGAAATATTTTCATGGTAATAGCTCTCTACTGTTTTGTTTTGTTTTTTAAGTTAGTTGATTTTTTTTCCTTGTAGGGAGAATAGCTAAGATCATGTCTGGATATAATTAATATTTTAAAATTGTTGGTTATGATTTGACAAATTAATTGGAGGTAATAGGATAACATACCACCTATAGAAATCTAATACTTTTATGGCATATTGGCAAATTATGATTTTAAAATATTTTATTTATTCATTTTTATTTACTTTTCTGATTTAGAGTATTTCTAAGATCCTAACACAATACCTGGAACATAATAAGAATTTGGTAAATGTGCTTTTTAAATTAGATTTTATTTATTCAATTAAATGTAGAAACAATCTTTTGTGATTTAGGTTCTTTCCCCCTAACCCTCCATCTCCATCTCGCCAAGGTGGTAAATAATCTTACATAGGTTATACCAGTGCTTTCATGCAATACATATTTCTATATTCCCTATTTTGTGACTGAAGATACATATCACACATGCATTAAAGTTTCATCAAGGCAAAAAGAGAAGAATGACATGATTTTATTTGCAATCAGATTCTAGCAATTCTTTCTTTGCCTATAGATAGCATTTCTTTTTCTTTTTAATCACAAGTCCCTTAGCATTATTTTTGAATCTTGTTTTTCTGAAAATATCTTAGTCCTTCATAGTTGGTCATTGCTCAATATTTCTGTTATTATATAAATTGTTCTCCTAGTTCTGCTCACCTAATTTGCATCAATTCATATAAATCTTTCCACGTTTTTCTGAACACATCCTGTTCATCATTTTTCATGGTGCAATGATAATATTGCAATAATAATTTTCTTTCTTTTTCTTTGTTTCTCTCTTTCTCCCTTTCTTTCTTTCCTTCTTTTTCCCTTTTCTTTCTTTCTCTCTCTCTTTATTATTTTTCTTTCTTTCTTTGTCCTTCCTTCCTTCCTTCCTTCCTTCCTTCCTTCCTTCCTTCCTTCCTTCCTTCCTTCCTTCATCTCTTTCTTTCTCTTTCTTTGTTTCTTTGTTTCTTTGTTTCTTTCTTTTTCTTTTCTTCCTTAGTACCACCACCACAAATATTTAACTAAACAAATTCATAAAAAGATTCTATGCAAGACCACAAACTCCACATTGTTTACAATTTGTTTAACAATATATAAATTTCATATGTATGCTAATATAATATTATTCTCTGTCCTAATAACATCCTCTGCTTTTGAGTTCTCTTATAATTTGTTTTACTTATATACTTTTTCTCTTGATTTTGTGGTTGTTATTTTTATGTAATTGTGGTATTTATTATTTTTTTTTGCCTTTTTTATTCTCTTCATATATTTCCCTTATTAGTATTTCTAATATTTGTCATTTCAATAACATAATATAATCCATTTCATTAAATCATCACAATCTATTTCACCATTTCTCCCATTCATTGTGTTTGTATTATTTCCAGCTATTTTGTCATAATAAACAAAGCTTCTCTGAATATTTTCACACAAATTTTGCATAAATTTTCACACTAATTTGTGTGAAATTTCACACAAATCCTTTGGGCTTACCCCTAGTAATGAGACTTCTAGGTCAATGCACATCAAGAGTTTTACAGCTTTTAATATATAATTCCATTTTTTTTTCTAAAAAAAAAATTCACAGTTGCTCTAACAATGAAATATCAGGGCCTATTTCTCCATGTTCCTATCAGCATTTAATCTAATCACTGATCATTTTAACCTATCTGGTCTTCAGTTAACATATATTTTGTTATATAACATATAACAAAAATTAACATATATTAATTTTGCTAAATTATTACTTAGGTTACAGACATAATCTGTTTCCAGGACCATACTCTTTCCAAAACAAGTAATTCAGATTGGCCATATCCAGTGGAACCTTTGTTCCAATACCATGACTCTTCAGGGATTCAGGGTTATCTCCATAGTATGATGAATGTTAAGGTAAGACTTTTTCAGGACATTTATATTCTTTTAGCCATTCTTACCCCACCAGAAACTATGTTTGTATTATATGTATATTCAGGCTTAGATCTTCTACTACTCTCATGAAGGTGTCTGTTTTTTCTCCAGATATCTATCTTATTTATCTTATCTTCTATTTATCTTTCTACTTATCTCCTTAACTCCTTTCTTATTTGTTTTTTGGTTAGATTTGTCTAGTATTGAGAGGAGAAAATTAAAGTCCTCTCCTATTATTATTTTGTTATCTATTTCCATCTGTATCTCATTTAGTTTTTCCTTTAAAAATCTGGGCTTTAGAACATTTGATGCATACAGGCCCATTATTGATCATGCTTCATTATCCATTGTATCCTCCTATATAACGTTGTTACCCTCTTCTTCCCTTTTGATTATATCCAATATAGTCCCAATTCAGTCAGAGATCATGACTGTTACCCCTGACTTCTCAAGATCAGCTGAGGCATAGTATATTCTGCTCCAGCCCTTCACCTTCACTCTGTGTTTGTCTTTCATTTTCAGTGTGTTTCTTTTAAATACCACTTTGTCAGGTCCTGGTTTTTTATCCTTTCTGCTATCCCTTTTCTTCTTGTGTGTGAATTTATCACATAACCTCAATGTCATAGTTAACTGATTGTTCATTTCTATCTACTGTATTCCTCATTTTTTGTCCCCCTCTTTCTTTTTGCCCTATTCACAACCCTTCCCACAAATCTTCCCTTACTCTCTCCCCTTGCTTTCCTAGTTTTAAATTAGCCCACCTTTCCACAGATCACTCCATTATCTCTTGCCCTTTACCTTTTGTTTCGTATTCTATCCATCATTTCCCAAAGCCCTTCCTAATCCCTCAATTGTGCCCTTCTACATCTTGATTCCTATCTTCCCTCACCTTACCCCTCCCTTTTGATATGTACTCCCCTCTAGTATTCTTCTCTTCTCTTCCAGTTCTTATTCCATTGTTCTCCTTTCTTTTCCTAGTCCCTCCCTTATCCTATTTCCATTCCATCCTGTTTATTTGGATATTAAGACAAATTTTACCCTTCTCTCATTATCTCAAGTTCTCTGTGAAAGTTCCTCTACTCATTCCTCTTCCATTGGTGATAGCCACTCCATCCTGCCTTTTCCTACTCTGTACCTCTGACATTTTGACTCATTCTACTACATTCCCTAGATCTCAAGTCTTCCATACATACTCACTTCTTCAAAACAATCAGGCAATGATGCCATTCCTCAGAGTCATAGATAATATTTTCCCATACCTGAATCAAACAATTTGACCTTTTGGGTTGCTCATGATTAGTCTTTTACTTCCTTTCTGGTTTTTCCAGATCAAATTTTCTGCTGAGTTCTGTATTTTTTTCTCCAGGAATAGTTGAAACTCCTTTAGTTCATTAAGTATCAATTTTTTCCTTTCATAACTATGTTCATTTTTGCTGGATATGCTGTTCTTGGTTGTAAATTCAATTCATTTGCTCTGAGAAATGCTTGTTCCCTCTCTTGCATTCTTTTAATGTTGTGGCTGTTAAGTCTTATGTTATTCTGACTGTAATTTCACAGTGTTTGAATATTTTCCCCTTTGTTGCTTGTAGTATTTTTCCTTAACATGGGGGCTACAGAACTTAGTAAAGTTGTTCGAATGCTTTTTCATCTTTAGATCTCCTTTAGGTGGTGATCAGTGTATTCTTTCAATTTCTATTTTACCCTCTGTTTCTAAATTTTTTTTTCCTTGATGATTTCTTGGAGTAGGGTGTCTACACTCTTTTTTTCAATTATAACTTTGCCAGAGTCCAACAACTCTTATATTATATGATTTGTTTTGCAGGTCAGTTCTTTTTGTGATAAAGTGTTTCATGTTCTCTTCTATTATTTCATTCTTTCAATTTTGTTTTATTATTCCTTCTTATCTTAGGTAATTGTTAGCTTCTTGTCCAATTCTAGTTCTTAATACATCATTTTCTTCTATAAGTTTCTGTATCTCTTTTTTTTCCATTTGGATGGTCTTTCATAATGTTCTTGCTTTTCTTACATTGCTCTTTTCCCCCACTTTACCCCTAATTTTTCCTCCATGCCTCTCATTTTATTTCTGAGATCCTTTTAAAGCACTCCCCAAAAGTCTTTTTGAGTTTGTAGCTATTATTTATATGTTTTAAGTAGACAATTTTACTTCATTGTCCTGATCTTCTCTGTCCTCAAAATAGGTATTACTGGTTAAGTTCTTTCTCTTTTGCTTTTTCATTTTATTTATTTATTAATTTTAGTGGTTAGGCCAATAGACTTAATTATTGGTTTTATTCTGGACTTCTGGGGTTCCTAAGTTGTTATCTCAGCTTTCAGAATGTGTGTGTGTGCGTTTGTGTTTTGTGGGGTCCTTTTTAGTTATTGCAGTTTTTATAGTCCAGAGTTGGATATAGCCTCAGTCTTTTGCTTAAGCCTCTATTTATGATTAAGACCCTATCTGTTCTAACTATAGCCCAGAGACAGTTCTGCCATTACAACTATGGCAACATCCAGGGACTTCACTCTCATAGGAGTAACAATAGTTGATGCTCCCTGGACTCTCAGCAAGCACATTGGCCCTTGATAGCTTCTTCTTCAAACCTCCTCTCTTTCCACTACATCTCTGGACAGAGTAAGTATCCAATCCATGGTTTTTTGGGCCTCCAAAGTCCCTCATTTGTTAGCAATGAGGCTTGTATACCTGCCCTTAGGGCTTGGTGCCTGCTGACTCTGAAGTGCCCACTCTTTTATGGACCAGCTGGGAATTTCCTGAGTAGAGGCCACAGCAAACATAGCTACTTCCAGTGCCCTATGCCTGGGGATTCAGATTCTAGTGGTATCCTAAGGACTAAAGGCTCCCTAACATCAGCAAATAAGTTGAGGTTACTAATATTGACCTCTGGGGTTAATTTGTTGATTCCTTCGGTTCTGTTCCTGCCCCCAGTGCCTATGTTGCTATGACTGAGACCAGAGAAATTAGAAACCTTTCTTCCTAGTTATTTTTAGCTATTCAGTCATACTCTGGACTCCTATCTATTTTTGCTACTTTTAATGTTGATTTTATGGAGTTATTGTTGATTGTTTCTGGGATTAGTTTCAGAGGGCGAGAAAGCTTCCCATCCCACTCTGCCATCTTTCCACAACAGGTGAAATAGTTTTCCATTACAACTATATACCATAGGTTATTCAGGCATCCTCAATTGATGAATACCCTTTCAGTTTCTAATTCTTTGAAACTACAAAAAGAGTTGCTAAAATTTTTTTGTATAAGTAAACTCTTTCCCCCCTATCTTTGATCTCTTTAGGATATATATTCTGTAGTGGCATTGCTGGGATAAATAGTTTGCATAGTTCCTTTTGGATATGGTTCCATATTGCTTTCTAGAATAGTTGTATCAGTTCAAAGTTCCATCAATAGTACTTTAGTATCCTGCTTTTCCAATATACCCTCCAACATTTATTATTTTCTTTTTTGGTCCTGTTAGCCAATCTGACAGGTGTGATGTGGTATATCAGAATTGTTTTAATTGGCACTTAACTAATTAGTATTGGTTTGGAGCATTTACTCATATGAATATAGATAGTTTTAATTTCCTTATCTGAGAACTAACTTTTCATATCCTTTGATTTCTTCAATATCCTGTTGCTTTTCTTGTGATCTCTTCCTTTTTATGTGCATCACTGGAGAAGGTGGGAAATTGACCATCAGCTGTTACTTGTTCTTCTTATGGGACTAGGCTAACTTTTTTGGTAAATACTTTTTTCTAATGATATTCCTTATGTCACTTCACTTGGGTGATTCCTTATTTATAATGTGTTGCAACCAACTCAATTTCATCATCTGTCTTTCCATTCTCCTTTGGCTGGGCCTCAACTTCACTTCTTTGGAAATTGTGAAATTGTTGAACAGTCGTCTAAATAAGTAAAAGAATACTGGTTTTATAAAGATAGGCCTTTTCTCAAAGGAACTTAAGGTTAACAGAAGAAAGACATAGTTTTGGAGAGGCTATCTAGGTCACTCTTATTGTTGCTCATTATCCAATTTTTGGTTTCTGTACCAGTTATCTGGTTTTTTTTTATATTCCTAATTGATAGCTATGTATGTTGATCTGACTTCACATCATAGCCTAAATAATAGGCATATTTTATCCATTTCCACCCCTGCCTAGATAGACAAATCTCTGAAATGTTTTGGTCTTCATAGAGTCAACATACTGTCATCCTTAAATAAGAGTTTCAGAAATCTCACCATCTTCAGGAAATCTCTCATTTGTACAGACTATACTTACCAACTAACATTATAGTTGACATATCTCTGATACTCTACTCATATTAATAATTAGACACTTGTTGAAAAAGTCATCTGCGTTTTTTACATCTTTCAATTAATCTTGTCTGATTTTCTCATATTTATGGAAGACACTTCATTAGCATAAAGCCTTTGAGGCATTTTTTCCCCTAGAGAATCAACTAAAAAGCTAGTGGAAATAATCAACAACTTTAGCAAAGTTGCAGGATACAAAATAAACCCACATAAATCATCAACATTTCTATATATTTCCAACACATCTCAGCAGCAAGAGTGAGAAAGGGAAATTCCATTCAAAATCACCCTAGACCAGTAATGGGCAAACTACAGCCTGCGGGCCAGATGCAGCCCCCTGAAATGTTCTATCCCGCTGCGCCACATTATTCCTAATCTGACTAATACAATGAGTAGGATACAATACAATGAAAGTTCTAAAGAATTGCCTTAGAAACAGACTGACAGATGAGCATTTCCTTTCCTTTGGCCCCCTTTTAAAAAAGTTTGCCCATCATCACCCTAGACAGTATAAAATATCTATTTGTGAAGACAAATATAGGTATTATATGAATACAACTACAAAACACTTTCCACACAATTAAAATGAGAGCTAAACAATTGGAAAAACACTAATTGCTCATGGGTAAGATGAGCTGACATAATAAAAATGTCACTCTTAACCACATTAGTCTATTTATTCAGTGCCATTCCTATCAAACTTCCATGAAACTTCTTTACTGTGCTAGAAAAAAAATATAGCAAAATTAATTTGGAAGAACAAAAGATCAATAATATCAAGGGAAATAATAAAAAGAAATGTGAAGGATGAGGGCCAGTTCTTAAAATGCACTAAAAGCAGTGGTCATCCAAACAATATGGCACTGGCTAAGAGAAAAAAGGGTGGATAATGAAATGGAACTGGGGTAAATGACCTCAGAAAGATAGTGTATGATAAACCCAAAGATCCCAACTTTGGGGACAAAGCCCACTATTTGACAAAAAATGGAAAACAGTATGGGAGAAATTAGGTTTAAATCAACATCTCACACCCTACACCAAAATATATTCAGAATGAGTGAATGACTTAAATATAAAGAAAGATAATAGAAGTAAATTTTTAGGTGAGTATAGAATAGTATACCTGTCAGATCTATTGGAAAGGAAAGACTTTAAGACAAAGCAAGAGATAGAGAATATTACAAAATGTAAAATGAATAATTTTGATTACATTAAATTAAAAAGTTTTTGTACAAACAAAACCAATGCAACCACAATTAGAAAGAAACAACAAATTGGGAAAAAATCTTTGTAACAAAAACTTCTGATGAAGGTTTAATTACTCAAATTAATAAGGAGCTAAATCAATTGTACAAAAAAAAAAATCAAGCCATTCCCCAAATGACAAATGGGCAAGTGACACAAATAAGCATTTTTCAGATAAAGAAATCTAAACTATCAATAAGCACATGAAAAAGTGTTCTAAATCTCTCATAATTAGAGAAATGCAAATCAAAACAACCCTGAGTTTCCACCTAGCAGATTGGCTAATATGTCAGCAAAGGAATGTAATTAATGTTGGAGGGGATGTGGCCAAATTGGGACATTAATGCATTGCTGGTAGAGTTGTAAATTGATCCAACCATTCTGGAAGGCAAATTAGAAATATGCCTAAAGGGCTTTAAAAGACTGCCTGCTTTTTAATCCAGCCATACCACTGCTGGGTTTATACCTAACAGAGATAATAAGGAAAAAGACTTGAACAAAAATATCCATAGCTGCACTCCTTGTGGTGGCAAAAAATTAGAAAATGAGTGGATACCCTTCAATTAGGAAATGGCTGAACAAATTGTGGTATCTGTTGGTAATGGAATACTATTGTGCTCAAAGGAATAATGAATTGGAGGAATTCCATGTGAATTGGAATGACTTCCAGGAACTGATGCACAGTGAAAGGAGCAGAACCAGGAGAACATTGTACACAGAGATGGATACACTATGGCATAATCAAATGTAATAGACTTCTCTGCTAGCAGAAATCTAGAACAATTTTGAGGGACTTATGAGAAAGAATGTTATCCACATCCAGAGAAAGAACTGTGGGAGTAGAAACACAGATGAAAAGCAACTGCTTGATCATATGGTTCAATGGGGATAATATTGGGGATGTAGACTCTAAAGGATCACTCTATTGCAAATATTAATAAGATGGAAATAGGTCTAAATGAAAAATCCAGTGGAAGAGCTTGTTGGCTATGGGAGGGAGGTTGGAAGAGGGGAGGAAAGAACATGAAACATGTAACCATAGGAAAATATTCAAAAATAATTAATTAAATAATTAAACTTTTTAAAAAAAGAATTAATATTGTGTATCTCTTCCAAGGCAGAATATTGGTAAGTGATGGGCAATGGGAGTTTAATGACTTGCCCACATGGCTAGGAAATGTCTTAGGCCAGATTTGGACCCATGACCTCCTTTCTCTTTGTCTGACTCTCAATCCATGGAACCACTTAGATATTCCCATTAAAAATATTTAATTTTTTTGGTGTAGAGTTGTTCCTTTATATCTTATTTATTTTTCACATTTTAATTCTAGTCGTTCATTTTGCTTTCTGAATAATCATAGGCAACTGATTCAGAAATGACTCACATTCATGTCAAGTCTTTCTGACAGTTAAAATATTGTCTCTTTCAATTTTAATGTTAGTATTCGAACCTTAAAATTTCTAGCTGCTCTTATTTCTTTCTTTGAAGAAAATATTAATGACATATAAGTATGAGACTTCTGTGCAATTGATAAGCCTTTGCATTCTTCCATTCCTTATTTCTTAGTCTTTTATTCAACATATTTTTCATTATTTGTTTCCATCCTTTTGACAGTATGATTTTGATAAAGTATGATTTTCCCCAAATATCTTTTTATAATGAAATTTATAAATATTGATATATATGAACATCTACAAAGAGAACACAAGATTGTTTAAGAGTATAGGAATCTCTATCATGTAGAGATTGTTTATTTAAAAATGTATATACATATATTTGATATGTTTTCTCATTGTTGTCATTTTAAATTGTTATCTATTGTTTCTAGGATTTGTTCTTTAATTTTTTATCCTATGATTCATATATTCTTTAGGATTTATTATTTAGTTTTCTTTTGATTTTAATTCTTCCTCAAATGGTCTTTATTGATCATAATCTAAGTTTATTTTCTTAGTAAAGCACTTATTTAATATTTATATTTTACCAGACTGGTTGATGAGTGTTTTATGCCCTAGCCTATGGTCAATTTTTTTAGAGGTACTATATGCAGCTGAAAAAGTTGTGTACTTCTTCTGATTCTTATTCATTAACTGCCAGAGAATTATCATATCAAATTTTCTAAAATTCTATTTAGATCTTAAGCTTCTTTATCTTTCTCATAGATTGGCTTTTTTCCCCAAAGGCATATTGTTAGATTGTCCTTTTGACTATTGCTATTCTCCTTCTTATGAATGAGTTTAACCATGTTTATTGTTATGCATCAATAAAACTCAATGGTTGATGAAAAAGCAAGACAATAAATGTTAGAGTAGCTGAAGGAAAATAATCTACTATTCCTGGAGTTGTGAATTGGTATGGCCACTCTGGAAAGCATTTTGGAACTCATCCTCAAAGGTCATTGAGCTCTACATACATGTGGCCTGAGAGACAACACTACTAGATCTATATCCCAAAGATATATATAAAAAAAGAAAAAATCCATATGAATCAAATATTTTTGTAGCTCTTTTTGTTATAGCAAAGAACTGGAAACATAGAGGATATCCTAGTTGGAGAATGGCTAACTAATTATCACATATTAATACAATGGAATACCATTGTACTATAATAAATTATGAAAAAAATGGTTTCATAGAAACCTGAGAAGACTTGTATGAGCTGATATAAAGTAAGCAAAGTAAAAACAACATATATATGCACATATATATATATTTTTATATATATATAATAACAAATGTATAAAAATGGAGAACTTTGAAAAGCTTAAAAATTCTCATCAATACAATTATCAACCATCATTTCAGAAGACCAATAATGAAACACTGTATCCAGATATTGAAGCAGACTTACAGAGACTCATAGTACTGAATAAGATATATTTTTTAACATGGTCAATGAAGGATTTTGTTTTGCTTGACTATGTATATTTTAAAAAGGATTCCCTTTTTCTCATTTCAATTGTAATAAATAAGAGAAATAAAATAAAAATTTCAATATTTCAGTTTCCATAAAATTTAATTGAAAACAGAAAAGGAAAATGTAAGTGATATAAAAAGGAATGTAAAAAAAACCCTTTTATTATATGTTTACTATGTGCAAAGGAACATGATAAACAATGGGAAATAAATAGAAAAATGAGATTTAATGCTATTGAGGACTAATGGTGGAAACTATATATATACATACGTATGTAAGAGGGAGATTTTAGGTATTTTTATAGGTATATATTTAAAGTGTGGCCGCCAGGAATCAACAATTCACATTGATTCCATAATTAACATAGACCCAAGTCAGCATGGGTTTAAGGTAGTTTATTTACAATTAGGAAGGTAAGAGATAGGGAAATAGAGAGAGGGAGAGGCTAGTCCAGGCCTGGAGAGGCCTGGATGGAGAGAGAAGGTTAAAAGGCTAATTAAACTAGGCTATAAGCTGCAAGACCTTAGAAATCAGAGAGGCTACAAGCCTACTTAAGGCAGAGTTTGGAAAAGTCAAGGTAGGCCAAGGAAGTCAGCCTAACTTACCCACGTGACAATTCAGAGTGGAAGCAGTCTGAGGTCTCAGCTGAGCACCTTCAGCACCAAGTTCAAAGCCGGAACTCCTTTCGCCAGCTAGTAACTCACATATTTGAAGAGATAGTGTCTCTCGTCATTTCCTGTGGGTCCACTTGTAATTCAAGTGGACCAATGGCAGCCTCTACACTGATTTGGACTGCCCAAAGGGCAGTTCCTTGTTCTTGATTTGTTACTTATTGTCACGTGTGATTAACTTATTTCCCCTCCCCTTTGAGGGAGGTAGAGATGATATAATCTAGATGCCTAGGGTAAGTAGAGTTTTGACTATGAATGGGCTAGAGCTAATTCCATTTACACACACACACACACACACACACACACACACACACATATATGTATATATATGATATATATTGTATATAAAAGAGTTTAATTTTAGGGTAATGGAAAGGTCTAGCAGTCCTTCAAATATACTTGTGTTTAAGGAAAAATAATTCTAGTTACTTGGTCTCAATTGTCATCCTTGTCTTCTCACTTTCCTTCCTCTCTAACATTCAATGAATCTCTTAGATTGAATCTGCCAATTCACTATCAACATTTCTCTCATTTTTACATTCTCTTATATTTCCTGTTAATATGCCCATAATTCTGTTCCTCATTACCTCTTGCCTGTTCTCTTGTTAATCAACTTGCCTCCTAACTACAAATTTCAACCACAGCTATGACTAGGAATTTTGTTGCCTAGTAAAACTGAAAGAAATTGCAACTAAGACAGTTGGAGTGCCCTTTAAGCCAACTTTGCAAATCATGATGTGAAAATAATCTAGTTAAGAAAAAATGAGTTATGAAAAGAGACCTAGGATAATGCCCTGTAGAGGAAGAAGTGTCGTGTCACAACCCCTCAATATTTGTGCAATACAGAGTCTAGAACATTAACATTTATTGGGGAAGACCTTGAAGGTGCTGGCATGGAAGCTACTGCATGGGAGAGAAAAGACTGGGACTGTCCAACTTATATGGAATCTAGTTTCCAGGAGGAAGTAGCAGAGATCTAGGAGCTTCCTAATTTATTTAAATTAATTTTTCTAACTGTACATCATGCTCATTTGTTTCTACACTACTAAAAAGTATGAGTGCTATCAAATTGTGGGTATCATGAAGACAAAATCTCATCCTACCTATAGTTCTGTCTCCAATTCATCCTACAAACAACTACCAGATGATTCTTCCTTACTGAAATTCAGAGGCTCTTCCCTACTCAAAATCCAACTACTTCTTATATCAGGTCCAAACCCATTTGTCAGGTATTCTAAGCCATGCTCTAAATTAAACTTTCTATGATATAAAGAGACAAGACAGAAAGTGAAGTGTAGTTAGGACAGGAAAATATGTACCTCCTTCATCATTCTTGAGCATTCTTCTTTTCCCACTTCTTGGCTTTTCTGGCTTCTTTCATGTATAAAAAAACATATAGTAGCTCTTATTGTTACTGCAAAGATGTAAAAACTAAAAGGGGAGAGCTGGTTATCAGTTAGCAAATAGGCGAGAAAATTATGATATATGAATCTAAAAGATTACTATTATCCTGTAAAAAACTATGAAGAAAAAAAAAGATGACATCAGAGCACCCTAGGAAGATTTGTGGGAAAGTCTTGCACCCACATAGCATCACCAGAAGAATATAGATGTTAAAAATAATGGGTCTTTTTTGTTTCAAGGAGAAACTTGGACCACTAAAAGCTCTGGACAATTTCCCAAATGTCATTAAGGCTACATACATTTCTCTTTGATGTTAAGCCTAGGTTACTCTCCATCTGTAGGTAGTGTATAGTCGAAATATATTTACTGATGGATGAGCTTTGAGTGTTGCTTATATTGTTTGAATGATGGACATTCTTCTTGCATTTAATTTTTCTTGTGTGGTTAGTCAGGCCAAGATCTTTTGAGTGAGTGTGGATCTCATTTTGGATGCTCTAAAATGCCCTACAGTTTGTTATAATTAACAGACATTAGATGAAATAGCTATTAGAACTTACCATAATCTTGGATTATTTCCCTATCAGAGATAGAATTCTTGTTGATGGTGAGGTCCATCAATTGGGGAATTGTTCTGATTTTTATAAATTTGACTTAGTTCCCTATATATTTGAGAAATGAGGATTTTTTCATACAAATTTGCTATAATATTGCTACTATATTACTTTGTTGTCTATGTTACCTTTAAGCAAAGTGTAGTTTCCCCAATCATCACTTTTAATTAGGTCTTTATGCTACAATGAAACATATTGGCTAGAACATTGAAAGGATTCTATCCATGAATTTATAAATTGAATCTTAAAAATATATATTTAATGTGACAAAATACAAGCCAGAGGTTATAATAGCATTAATTTAAACCCACGTCATAAAAGAATAGGCTGAGTATAACAGTATCAAATACTGAATAGATAACTCTTGTTTATATTGGCAAAGAAGGGCAGTCTAGGAAAAACAAAAACAAAACAAAACAAAATTTACTCCACATTTCTTGGAAAATTAATTCTTTATCTTTTTTATGTCTCAGACTCCTTTGGCAGTCTAGTGTAGCTCATGGACCCCTTATAGACAATGTGCTTAAATGCATAAAATAAAAAGCAAATGACTACAAAGGAAATCTCTGTATTGCATTATATTCATCAAATGTTAAGAAGTAGCAAATTTATAGACCTTCATGTTCAGTAGCCTTGTTTTAGAATATCATCAAGCACAGAGAAAGAGAACAATAAAACATTAAGGATATGAAGTGATATGGGTACTCATGATTCAGATATATAAGTGTGTAAAGCCAAAGTGAGACTAGGCTCAGGTCTACCCTCAGTAAAAAATAAATTAAAAAAAAAAGCAATAGATGTTTAGTTAATATGTCTGTTTGCTTGATTAAGTGATTGTGATATGAAAGGACCCTCTGCCTCCAGTATATCTCATATATAGTCTCTTTGCTTTAATGGCATGAAATATGTCTAAATTCTTTATTCAATAAATTTGGAAAGTATCCCTGTTTGTTGCAAAGGAGAGTAAAATGTAAATTTTTTTGTCATGAATAAGAAAGCTATGCAATGTTTTTCTCAGAACTAAGCTGAGTCTGTGAGTATTTGTGTAACTCAAGGTTATGTAAATCACCATAGATAAGGAAAATCTTGGGGACAACTTATTTGATTAAATCCACACAACACTCCCTTTCTTCACCAGTAGTTACTATTAAAAGGAATAGAATACTTAACAGCATGAGATAATGAGTTTACTTCTATAAAATATATTATTCATAACTTTTTAATGTATATTTTTCCAGGACTGTCCTTTACCCTAAAGGAAATTTATCAAACAACATCCACACTCAGAAATAAAAGAAAAATGAAAGAAACTAAAACAGTTGAAGCATAACTCAGTAATAGGTCTACTTCATGTTATCCATTGCCCAATCCAACATGAAGATCCCATTTTGCTTTGGGCGTAGGATTGAGGTTGAGTTGCTGTCACCCCAGAATGATCAGATATTGACCACTTTCAATAAGAAGAGAGTAGAAACACTATATGTATAATGAAGACCAATGAGAATATTTGTAGAATTTTAAGATTCATGAAGGAAACTGGGTTCACAATTATTCAGACTGTTCTTTATCTTTTCTCTGATTGTACATTCAAGGACTAATAGAAGAAAAGAAGCAAATGCAATTAGTGATCTTTTTAGTCTTCTGAAAAATTCTGTAGTGAAAATTATAACAGGAATTTAATTACTTAAAAGAAATACAAATTGAGCCAATACTTAAATTCATAGATTTCTCCATTCAATTAAAAAAAGTCTACTGGTCTCATTCATGAAACAATAAAGTTTAATTTTGGGGGAATTTTTGCCTTTCATTTAACATTTTTTTGTTATACTTTGCTGTAGGTTCAGAGTGGACATTCTTAGTCTTTCTGAATTTTTCTTCCTCTCTAAATAAGGATATAAAGTTTAATCTTCTTTACTTGGTCCCCATACCATTTTTTTAACCCTTAACTTCCATCTTAGAACCAATATTGTGTATTACTTCGAAGGCAGAAAGTTGGTATTCAATGGGGGTTAAGTGACTTGCCCAGGGACACACAGATAGGAAGTATCTGAGGCCAGATTTGAATACAGTTTCTCTTGTTTCTAGGCCTGACTTTCAATCCACTGAGCCACCTAGCTGCTCCATGATTTTATAATTTTAAAAAGAATCAAGCTTTTAAAAGTATACTTAAATAGGGGGGCAGCTGGGTAGCTCAGTGGATTGAGAGTCAGGCCTAGAGACGGGAGGTCCTAGGTGTGACCCTGGGCAAGTCACTTGACCCCCATTGCCTACCCTTTCCACTCTTCTGCCTTGGAGCCAATACACAGTATTGACTCCAAGATGGAAGGTAAGGGTTTAAAAAAAAAAGTATACTTAAATATATAATGAATTATATATTTATTTTATTTATATGCTATATCATATGTATTGACTTATATCCATTTTTGAACTATTTATTTATTAAAGTTTTGCAAAGTACTTTACATATATTATCTCATTTGATACTAAGCAACCCTAAGAAATAGATATTATTATTATCTCCATTTTACATATGAGAAAACCTCAGCTGAGTGAGGTTAAGTGTCTTCTTCAGACATAGCTTCTCTCTCTTCTTCTTCTTCTTGTTCTTAATTTTCTAATTCTTATTTTATCATCTTCTGTGCTGTCCATCTCCACCAATTTTATCACCTGCATATTTGATAAGCTTCCATCTTGGCCTTTATTCAACTTATTGAAAAAAAGTTAAACATTACCCAAGATCAAGTATATACCCTCAAAGGTACTTTCCAAAGGATGGGAGAAACTCCTGGTGCCTAAATTATTTTTTTTTCATTTTGAATATGTATTAAACATATACACTTTCATTATTTATTAACTGCATTTTTTTTAACAAAATCATCAGCTTTCTCCTGTTTTTCTACCTTCAGATCCTTGTAAAAGGTGGTAAAACAAGTAAAATAGAAGAAAAATTTCCCATCAGGACTTCCCTTTGTATCTTTTCCCCCAAACTGTAGTATACTATTACATATTCCAACTTTATATGCAGAAATAGTTTTGTGATAGTGTTCAGAAGTTCAATATTGATTAATTCTATAAATATGCTTTTTATGTATGAATTATAAGGATCAGCATTCTGCTGCTACCATATATATCTATATATCTATATCTATATCTATATATATATCTGTTTAATCTTTTTAATATGTCTCTCCATAAGGATGCTGACTACTTGCTACCACTTCTTTGTTATGTCTAGTAATTGTCTAGAGATTACTCTTGAAACTACTGCCCTAAATCAGTATAAAACCTGTTGCCCCCTTCCATTTTGTCACAATCTATTTTAGCTTGATCTCCTTTTTAGTCTTTACATTCTCTATCTACTTGCATTCTCTATTGTCAACAAACTTCTCTTCATATTTTTTTCTTTCTTTTATACTTCTTTTACTTTCTTGTACAATTGTCACTCCTGAGAGTACTATGTTGTTTTCAATATCTTCATTGCTGGTTATTGCTGCTACTACTTCTTGTTGAGGACACTCATCTCCTCCTACCTCAACTCAAAAGGCCAGAGAGGAAGGGTGAGCAAATTCCTTACTCCATATAGATATTTCCAGACCTTTGATACCATCACCCTGTAGCATCTCTTGTTTTGAAGTTTGTGTCTTTTGAGTATACTCCTAACACTTGTAATTATTATAAAATCTATTTTCCCACTTTATTTGATAACTTTACCATTTGGCTTCTTTTCCTTTTCATTCTCTGCTATTCTCAGAAACTTTAGTATTCATATTAATACTTCTAATACCCTGATCTCTCAGTTTCTTAACCTCTTTAACACCTATGATTTTGATCTCCAATTGAAGACTACATGCTCCTTGAGGACAGAAACTATTTTTTGGTTTTCTGTACATCCAGATGCTTAGAGGTGCTTAATAATGTATATTAATTGATTAATTGATCCAAATAGGATGGCAACATCTGTGTGTTTGGAAATTCAGGGAGGTGCCATTTAAAAGTATCTTACAAACTTCCTGTGTACACGTGGGGACTTTGAGACTACATTTCCCGTGATTCTAATGGGTTTCTGGTTTCTGACGTGATTACGTCAGAGAATGGGAACCAATGTAGAGGGCAGCTTAAATTCGGAGGTTGGATTGGGGACGACCTCTTGGCTATGTAGGGAGGATGGGCTCTGGCAGTAAATTTAAAAGATAGTCAGGCGTGGTCATATATATTTCACCAACTTGGCCATGGCAATTAAAATATTAATTTCTCTTATTTTATCAGTCTTTATTATTTTTAATCTTAACACATCATAGAACTCACTCTCACATGAAACTATTCAGCCTCCAGTATCTTGAACTCTACATTTCCCTTTTCTGATCCCTGAATTTCTTTTTTCCCTTTCCAAAATCTCCATTTCTCCAAAACCTGCTCTTTCATGTAATCAGGATTTCTGGTATCCTAGTCACTAGTCATTTTAACAACTCACTCTCCTTGCTTTCTGACTACCTTCTCCTGCTAATCATCAATTCTATCATTTCTCTCTCTCTCTCTCTCTCTCTCTCTCTCTCTCTCTCTCTCTCTCTCTCTCTCTCTCATTCTTTCTTTCCTTTGTCCCTCTTCTCCTTCCCTCTATCCCCATAGTTTGACTGGGAAGTTTAGCAGAAGGAAAAAGAATCTATTCAACAACACTGTTATTTGTTTCCTATTTGATAACCTTATTTGCATTTTTTGCTGTTTTCTTGAGTTTCTTTGATATAGCCATGTTAATAAACCACATAATTATTAAAAATAAATTTTGAATTTGTGAAATGGAAGGGACATGACTGAAAGGATGAATCTAGTCCATGGGAAATGGGCACTTAGGAAAAGGGGAAGAGAGGTTTTGAATATTTGCCAATTTGGGTGATATTATTGGGTTTATCATTAGATCTATATTCGGTTGATCATCATCAGCTCAAAGGAGTGCATAAATTGTGAGTAATATAAGGTAAGTAAGAATATTCATAAGTAGTTGAAGCATCATATGGTGACCAAATACTGTGGTGTACTACTCCACTAGTTAAGTAATGGGCTGATCACATTAAGAACTGCTACCATCTGATACTGAATGTGAGAACTATCTAAGGCAGGAGTTGGCAATGTATGCCTCTCGAGCCATATCTGGCTCTTTTGAGGGCCAGATATGGCTCTTTCTGCAGGAGCCATGAAGTCAATTTTTTTTCAGGAGCTGTTACAGGAGCGCGCACTATTATAGGAGCACGCACTGTGAGCACTCTACGGCTCTCAGGAAATTACATTTTAAAAAATGTGGTGATGGGGGCAGCTCGGTAGCTCAGTGGAGTGAGAGTCAGACCTAGAGACAGGAGGTCCTAGGTTCAAACCCGGCCTCAGCCACTTTCCAGCTGTGTGACCCTGGGCAAGTCACTTGACCCCCATTGCCCACCCTTACCACTCTTCCACCTATGAGACAATACACCGAAGTACAAGGGTTTAAAAAAAAAAAACTCAAAAAAAAATGTGGTGTTTATGGCTCTCATGGCCAAAAAGGTTGCCGACCCCTTATCTAGGGACTGATCTTTTCATTACTATTCCCACCTTTTGGTGATGCAATTCACCCCTTACTTATTTCATATATACTTTCCTCTTTAAAAAAAAAAAAAGAGCTGAGACAGTTGTGTTTCCTGCTAGAAAAAGACATTTCTATGTCTTTGATTACTCTTGTAGTTTCCTTAAAATGATTCTTCTTCCTCTTCTTTTCTCCTCAGTTTCTCAGGGGCTATATCCTAAGTGAATTTTACTTGACTGGTTCCATTCTGTAAATTCAGAAGTGAATCCACTTCTGTTGCTGTGCTAATGATTTCAAAATCTAAATCCCCATCTCACTGTCTTCACTGAGCACTAGTCATGCATCTCCAATTATTTGTTTTATATCTTCATATTTCAAATTCAGAATTAAGAAAATTGATCTTAACCTATTCCTTCTAGAACCAATCCCTGAAAACTTTCATATTTCTAGTGATGATATTTATATTGTCACAGTCACCCAGGCAAATAGCTTTTATATCATATTTGAAAGCTTTGTCGTCCCTATTCTGCGTATCCAAACAATTGATTCATTTAACACAGTTATTATTCTCCATTGTGCTTGTTTTGGAAGAGTTTTAAAGTTAAATAAAACACATTTACCTGACTACATAGAACTTATAGTGTAGTAATAGTACACTTATACTTTTTGTTACTCTGTCCAAATCCTTGTGACCCTATTTGGGATTTTCTTGGCAAAGATATTGGAGTGATCTGTCATTTCTTCCTCTAGATTATTTTTTAGATGAGGAAACTACAGAGTTGTGATTTGTCCAGAGTGACACAGCTAGTCAGTCTCTGAGGCCAGATTTGAACTTAGGAAGCTTAATAATCCCATCTCCAAGCCTGATGCTCTATCCCCTGTATCACCTAGCTGCCCTTACATTTGTGCTTTAGAGAATTACGTAGCAAAGTGCCATGTAAGATCTGAAGGATATCAAGGAAATTTTCATTGAAGAAATGACATTTGATTTGAGTTTTAAATGGATAGATGGGAATTCCACATGTGAGAGGTCATGGAAGCAGGTCATTTAAAGTAGTAAGAAAAATGTGACAAAAGGGATATAGGAAGGATAATAAATGACATTCTGGGAACAGACAATAGACTAGCTTGGCTAGAATATATATTATACGAGCATAATAAATATGAATGGAAGTATAGTAAGACTGGAAAGGTCAAGTAGCACCAGATCATGAAAGACCCCAAACATTAGGCAATTTGAACTTCTCTCGGTAGGCAGTAGACAGGTAGTGAAGATTTTTGAGTTAAAAATGAAATACCTAGATCTCTGTGCAAGATAAATTAACTTAGTGTTAACAAGATATATAGATTTGTGGAGGGGATTAAAGAAAAGAGGAAGAGACAGAGATACTGCAGTAGAATAGGTAGGTGATAAACATCTGTACTGGGGTATGGACAGTGGGAATAGAAGAGAGAACAGATGTGAGGGATCTAGAGAATGTGGAAATGATTAGATTTGGTAAAACTGATTGAATTATGTGAAAGTAGATACTTATGTATCTGCATATGCTGCTCTGTCCCTTTTCAGCTCTACTGAAAAAGATGTTTTCATTTTGGGTGCTTCCCCCTTCCCCCACCCCACCAACACTGGCAATGACTTCCTTTCTCCTTTTGTGTGTTGTCTTCAACAATTAGATTATGAGTTCCTTGAGGGACTGGTTGTCTTTATTTTTATTAATTGTATCCCCAGGGCTTAGCAAAGTGGTCTGTACAGTAGGTGCTTAATAAATGTTTATTAGATTGCATCTCTGAAATTTCACTGGTATATGGGGTGCCTAGTAAGGAATTTCTCTTTCAATGAAGATTGTCATCTTTTCTACACTTTATCTTCCTAGGGCAGGGAATTTTAACATGTGATCCAAAGATCCCCAAATTCTCTGTAGTTAAATTTTTAGGGGATTAGAGGACTTGTATGGAAACAATTGCATATTTATTTTCACTAATTTCTAACCAAAGCCACATTTTCTTCAATTATTATTTAAATAACCCTATATTATTTTGAGAGGAAACCCATGGGCTTCACCAGATTATCAAATAGGTCCATGATTGAAAAAAGGTTAAGAACTCATGTGATAAATTGTTAAAAGTATGAATAACTATGAGAATATCTGTACCATTAACAAAAATAGGAAATTTTGCAGAAGCAGGTATTAGGAAGAAGATATTGAGGTCAATTAAAAAACAAAACAAAATAAAAACCCCTTAACTGTCTATCATAGAATTGAAACTAAGTATCCTATGAGGAAGGTGCTATTATTGTTCCTATTCTTCAGATAAGAAAAGTAGGGCAAAAAGAGTTTAAGTAACTTGCCCAGAGTCACACTACTAATGTGCCTGAGGTTGGATTTGAACTCAAGACTTCATGACTGTAGGTCCAGTGCTCTATTCATTGTACCAGCTAGCTGCTCAGCAAGAGAAGGAAGGGATAATTAAAAATGCAGATGAAGCAAGCGCATCATGCCTCTGAAAACAATAGGTAAAATGATATCCAATAGGAGGAAATGCCATTTGTGTCAAAGAAAAACTGCAGAAAGACTGAGGATGAGAATAAAAAGAAATGAACATTATACTTGATAATCAAGGAGTTAGTGCTAACTTTTAATGGAGTAATTGGGTTGGAAATGAAGAGTGATATTGGAAAACATATTAAAAGGAATTGAGGAAATGTAGGCAGTAAGTGAGTGGAGATATCTAGAATAGGAGATATTTTTCAGAAGTTCACCTATGAAAGGCAGGAGAGAAATGAAATGAAAGCTGGATAAGCTAAAAGATCAAGAAAAAAACAACTTTAAAAAATATATCATTGGAAAGGCCTCAGAATGCTTATCAGATGGAAAGGGTGAAGCTAGGGAGACTAAAATGCATAAGAAATACAATGACTGCTTGAGGGAGATCTCTGAGGAAGTGAGGGATATTTAGATCATGGGTAAAGGTAGAGGTATTATCTTTAGTGAGAAGTAGGACTATCTCTTTTATAATCAAATGAAAGGAAAAAAGAGTGGGCAACAATGGTGAGAATAAGGAACAGAGAAGAGAGACTGAGAGAGTTCCTCTGGATAATTTTAGGCTTTCCAGCCAAGTAGGAGATTAGATCATATGCTATAAACATGCAACACCAGTTGAAAGAGAAAAAAGTGAAGATTTGGATGAGATACTATAGTGAATCAATGAAAGTAGAATAAAAGGACCGACAAACATCAGTGAAGAACAAACTGAGGTTTATTGGAAAAAAATCCTATAGTAATTGAAGTCATTTTAGTCTTGTGATTTTTCTGCATCAAAGTTCAGTAGTCTTAGAGTAGGAGGGCAGAGAAATTAAGTGGTTGGGGTTCTCCGGTAATAAAAGTTCTGTGATAGGAATAATTAGCAGAGCAAATGATGCTAGAATAAAACATACTAAACCAACAAAGTGGCAAATCATGGAGACAACTGGTTATGGAAGAGTGATGCCAGTGTGGGAGAAACAGGCTAAGAAAACTGAGGTTCAGTCAAGATGTCAAATTTTGTAATAAAATGAGAGTAGTGGGATGTGAATGAGAGAGTGGGAGAATATTAAAAAAATAAGAGATTATGTTAGGATGGTGGAATTATAACACTCCAGAGGATCTAATTTTTAGATATGGGTTGATCTAATACATGACTGTTTTTTGTAGTTGAAATGGGATCCTTGAGGCTGAAAATGTTAAGGAATAATCAGCTTGTTCCAAGGAATTTAAATATTATTATATATTCAATTTAAATATCAAAGTTTTTGGGGCATATGCATATGAAAGAGAGGAAGACTATAAATCAGCTTTCAATTCTACCAGCAAATATCAGGGACTAAGGAAATTTAAAGTAGAGGGAGAAGTTATAAGCTCTGTAGACAAATCTGGTATCTATATTTATATAGCATCATTTCATACATGCACAGAGTACCTCAAATGTTATATCTTCATCTAGGAGAGGCTGGAGATCCAATTTGTGAGAGAGTCATTATGACATGTAATGGAAGTGCCTTGGAGAGTTTGGGGCATATGTATAAATTTTATAACTATTTATGATCTGTCAACCATATGGCTATGGGCAGTGCTTTCCCCAAAGGCATTAATGACTAGGGTCTTAGATAGTCATTCTGGTTGATTACTTTTCTTAGTGGTTATTCAATGAGAGACAATACTGCATTTTAGTATCCTGGTGTCCTGGCATCCCAATGCCCCATAATCCATAGTTTTGTATTTAGCACATCATCAGTCCCTGAGGAAGTCGGGAATGATTCTTGGAGTCCAGACTAGTGGAAGCTGAGGTGAGGACTCAGTTGGCAGTGATGTTACATTTATTTTTTGTTGTTGTTTTTGTCTTTAAAATTCATGTATTTAATTAATTAATTTAGAATATTTTTCCATAGTTACATGATTCATGTTCTTTCCCTCTCCTTTTCCCTCCTCCCTCCCATAGCCAATGAGCAATTCAACTGGGTTTTACATGTGTCATTGATCAAGACTTATTTCCATATTATTAATATTTGCAATAGACTTCATCCCCAATCATGTCCCCATTGAACCATGTAATAAATCAAATGTTTTTCTTCTGTGTTTCTATTCCCACAGTTCTTTCTCTGAATATGGATAATGTTCTTCCTCATAAGTTCTTCTGGACTGTCCTGGATCATTGCATTGCTGCTAGTAGAGAAGTCCATTACATTTGATTGTGCCACAGTGTATCAGTCTCTGTGGACAATGTTCTCCTGGTTCTGTCCATTTTCTCTGTATCAATTCCTGGAGGTCTTTCCAGTTCACATAGAATTTCCTCCAGTTCATTATTCCTTTCAGCACCATAGTATTCCATCACCATCAGATACTACAATTTGTTCAGCCATCCTCCAAAGGAAGGACATCCCCTCATTTTCCAATTTTTTTCCACCACAAAGAGCATGGCTATAAATATTTTTATACACATATTTTTCCTTATTATCTCTTTGGGGTAAAAGCAGTGATGCTACATTTGGATGTGAACTAGTGGGACCAATACTGCACAGGAACTGAACTAATTTTGAGGCAACTCACCCCAGAGACTAAGGTGGGATAGGTTTGAGTATACCACACAGGTGTTGGGGAAAAATGTTTGGAGTTTTTTTTTTTTTACTATATCTTCAAAGCACATATGATGCTGTAAAAGGTAATTGATGTTCAATGGTTAAATGAACCTGAGGTGCTTAATCACTTATGCCCAATATGAAAAAACAATTGGTAAGGACTTGAGTGGAAGGTAATGGAGTACATCCCAAAATTCTGAGATGGAGATGTAGAGTGAGATCAGGACATCCTTGTTATATTTAAAAAGACGACATACAATGAGTCACTTTGAGAAATCAGTGGAAAAAGAATGATATTTTTACATGTGGAGCAATTGGCCAAGAAGTTGACTTGTTCCATTCTGGTATTACCAGGGGTAGTGATGATGTTTGTACTATTATTATGGTCAATAGAGTAACTAAAATTTACCACCATGTAGTTGACTTTTAAGTTATAGAGGAAATGTTTCTTTTTGGTATTATTAGGTACCCCCTTAACTAGAAATTATGACTTTCAGTCTCAGCATGAATTTTATTGGCATCTGAAGGCATGGATGTATATTCTAAGTATCATATTTACCTTAATAATTTTTAGGCAGTACATCCATTTGAAAATTAATTACAATTTGGCTGATTTATATAAATCTCATATTGTGAATTGTTTCTATTTTGATGGTAAAGCATTCTTTCTTTGGACTATGAAGATACTCAGATTATCATCAAACTTTTAGAACTCATGTGCATCATCTGAAAAATTAATGATACAATAGCACTGTTGATTGATAAGGAGCCCAAAAGCTCATTTTGTTAATTCTCTCTCCCTCTGAATCACCTCCAAATGATTTTTTAAAATCTAAGTAGTTTATTTGGCAAAATAATATATCTTCATGATTTTTTCTTACATATCCCAAGTAGTTTCCCTTCAGTATTTAGCATATTCTAGAAGTTACCATAATTATTCTTATCTCATTCCAGCTGTGCTCGACTTTATAATTAGCTAACATCATTAATAAAAACAATATACACATACAGAAACACATGCATAGACAGAAAAAAATCAGTAATATAGCACAATAAATCACACATACAGTATCTTATAAGGAATATTTACATTCTTTTTGCAGGTTTGTAGAATAGTTTCTATGAGGACAGCCCTGCTTACATGAAGAAAAATTCCTTTTTGGAACTACTTTGTCTAACAGTTAACCCTCTTCTTGTTCTTATTTCAAAGGGGATAAAAAAATCTAATTAGATCAAGACACTAAAAATTGTCACCTTTCAGCCTCCTGTTATACGCTAATCAAACTCAGCACTTCTAACTATTCCTTACACATTTTGTTTTCCAAGGTTTTTACATTTTCTTTGACAATTTAAAAATAATTTTAATCAGTCAACTTAATGGTCTCCCAAACTTACAATGTTTGCATTCACAATCCAACATTTCCATTTCTCTGATCATTGTTATCATCCAAGTACATACTAGTTTGTCCAAGTTTTCCTCATGCCAGCTCTTCAACCCAGAGGAGCCACTTAAAGAGTGAGAGGAGGAGTAGTTCAGCTCCTATGAGCTTCTGGTTTTGACCTCTCTTTTGAAACTGCTAACAAGAATGCCAATTAGTGTCAGTAGTGATGGCAGAATTTATGATATGGACAAGTTGTGTATTTTTTTAAGAACAGACTGTCTCACCCACTCAGTTCATACAGAACAATGATGACATACCTGGTAGATAATGATTTTTAGCTCAGACCAACTGAACCGAACTAATGATTGAGAAATAAAAAGTTTACAAGTGCTCTGTCCCTGTCCAGTATTCAGATTTATTCTATAATAAATCAGGGAATATCTTTTCAATAATTAACCTATTTCCTAATAATACTTTTGATTAAAATAGCATTTAAAGTGTCACAGAAATAGCAAAGTTCTCTGAAGCAAAATGTCATAAGTACAAAGAACTGAATGCAAAAAAAATAATAAAATATTGAATATGAGAAAAACCATGACAGTCTCTGATGCAGGGGTCGGCAACGTATGGCTCTCGAGCCATATCTGGCTCCACCTCCTGACTGGCCAGTCTGGGCAGAGCCCCAGGATGTGCCCCAGGGGGCCCTTCAGCCCCCGCCCCATATTCCAGCGCCTTCTGCCTCCATCCTCCTCCTTCCGCAGGCGTTTATGGCTCTCATGGCCAAAATTTTGCCAAGGATTGCTCTGATGTTTGATTAAGACCAGTTTTACCCATATGCAAAATATATACCTGAGAAGTACGATTTTAGGTGTTTAAGGAAAATTCCTTTTGCAGCTCCCTCAAATGCTTGCTCTCAAATTCTGTTATACTTTCTACTATCTGAAATTTTACCAGAGACATTTCAATACGTCAGATTAAGTCTACCTCTATGGTGAAATGTGAATGGAGGTGGAAGTTATTAGTTATTTACATTTTCCTGATGCCAAAAGGTTATTAATTTATTTATACTTTAATGTGAAAGGTTTCTTATTCTTTGAAATCATGGTGTCCAAAATAAGAGAAAAGGGACATTATATAAGGAGGACAAAAGAAGAGAGGAATTAGAAAACAGAGTGTGATAAAGAGAAAATAAGTTTGCATGCAAATTTTCCCAAGGGCTATGGTTCTCCATTAATTAATTAACCTTATTTCCAAGGTGACAACAATTTTTATTTTTATCCCATTTCTTTTCATGGATCATAGTTGCTTTTTTTTTTCTTTTTTAATGTAGGTATGCCCAGGAGTGGGCTACAGCCAGCTCTAGACGTGAACCGTAATATTCTGGAAATGGTTAAAATCAATAAATAAAGGTTTGATTTATTATTTTGTTAATTGTATGAATTTTAAAAAGTGATGGAGAAAATGCTAGTAATTCAGGTTAAACTTCAAAATGTGCTTCTGTGTAACCACTTCTCCCACTACTTCTTGAGTTGGTTGTTAAATATTAACTAGTACATTCCTACAAATGTCCTTCATGTTTTATGCCATAAGCATTCTCTTTGGGATGTATCATTTATGTTATTTTCTGACCACATTTATTTATATCACCCCATGGTACTGGAAGTCTCCTATGCACCATCACTCTTGACAGTAACTCCATGACTTGGTCTGGTATATATGAACAGGTTCTTTTCTATTGCTTGGAATAAATTCCCTCCTCACTTCTCTCTCCCAAAATCTTTACCTTCCTTCAAAGCTTAGTTAATATGCCATCTCTAAGGAGAACTCTTTTAAAAAATTATTAGCTCTTGCTTCTTTAAATGAGCTTATATTTACTCAACTATGTAAATATTGTATCCTGTTCCAGTCTGCTGCCTTTTTTTTTTTGTTTTTGTTTTTGCTCCTGCATAATGCCCTATTGGGAGGAAATAGCTAAATATCTGATGAAGAAAAAAAAATCATTACAAGAGAATGTGCAATGGAACTCATTAAAAAAATAGAATGACAGTAAAATGAAAGATGATTATCCTTCCACTGGGCTCTGTGGCCAGTCAGTCCCTAGTGTGATTGAGGTGATTGCTATTTTGATCTCTGTCCTTGAATGTAGATTATAGCTCCAGGAGGAATGCTTGCTCAGATGTCGCATTAACCAAAATGACATTGAGCACAGCCGTCAAAATGGCATTTTGCTCTGGGAAAGGCATATCCTGGATATTTTCATTAGCATAATGCGAAGCATGATGTTTAACCTCTATTCCCCTCCCCCCGGTATTTAGGGAAGAAATTTGGCACATTTTATATTTTCAGTACCAAAGATCATTTCTTCTTTTTTTTCCTCCCTTTATGACAAATGTAGCACAAAATGCCACTCATGGAGTTAAATTGATCAGCCGCCTATAATAGCCATAGACCAAAGTTATACATATTGAGAGTAATTGAGAATTGCTCTTTCTGAACAGAAACTATGCCCAGAAGAATAAGAAATATGTCAATGATTTGAGTAGGCATTTGAAATTTCTAAATTCACATGTAAGGCTGTAATTCCCTTCTGAAAGGAAGTAGTCAAGTACCCAACGGGAAACAAAATTCTGTTCAACAAGAATTTCATTGTCAGAGAATGGTAACAGTGCTCATTCAAAAAAGAATGGGTCTCAACTGATAGCATTGATGACCATCTTGACACTTTAAAGTCTTGTAATAGGCCATTAGCAACACACCATTTCAGTGTTCCTATTGCCAAATTGAACATCTGCTCAGGTATGCGTCAGAATGACAAATAGCTCAATGAAACTTTCAGAATCAAAGATACCTCCGGGGTTCTTCTTTATATTATACCAGAGTAAATTGAATTCATCATGCACAGGCAGTGAAAAGGATTCTTTGAGCAAGCCACAGATCCTCTGAATTACACCTACATTAAAGCAAATATATAAGAAGGTTTAGGAGTGGATTCATCACATTAAGTAAAAGTTGCTAAGACTTTTTCTTAAATTAAAGTTGATAACAATACTGTTTGTAGACATCAACACAATTGCTTTTTAAACCTTAAAATAATTTAAACTCAAGATTTTTTTGTGTAACATTTCCATTGTCCTTAAAGAGAGCTTAGTTCATAAATCAAAAACATAATAGATTTATGTGATTGACTACACATCCAAATTAACCTGTTACCAGAGTAACTTTTTTCAATTATAGAATTCTTGGTGCTTTGGTGAATTATATCAACAAATATATCAACATTACTCTTTTTTTGATGGTAAAAATGGAAAATTGTTTTGAAAAAATGGAAAGGCATTTCTTAGCCAGCTGTAAAATGAATGAAAATATCCTAAAGAGAATATAAATTGATTTTAAGAGAAAAATTTCAGAATGCTAGGGCAATGGTGGAATAACAGGAAACTTACAGGGAGTTGATAGAATATCAACACCAAATGAATTAGTAAAATGTCTCCAAATGAACCAACTGACAAAAGAAAGATGAAAATGGAAAGGATAGCCTCATTCTGAAAGAAAAAAAAATCACCAGCCCCTAACATTGTCCCCTTTCCCTACCTTTTCCCCAGGTCCTACTTACCCTGGCCTAAAGCTGCCAGCTCATACTTCTGCAAGCAGCAGTTTAAAGCATGCATTTTTGTAGTTAACCTATTAACAATCTATGGTTCAGGACAGCTCTCAGAGTGCCGAGGCACATACAAGAAACTAGGCACAAATCTGAGCTTCTAGAAGAAAAATGAAAACAACTGAGAGGGTAAAAGAGGAGTATGTAGTCAGGGGGAGAGGAGACCTAGAAAGGCTGATGAGGTTGAATAATTAGTACTGCTAGAGAGGAAATAGGAAGCCAGCAAAATAAGAGAAAGGTGGAGAAGAGAATTAATTGCAAAAGTTTTTCAGTATATTTCCATAGCGATGTCCAAGAGAACCTTCCCACAGATCCCTCTTCAATGAGATGCCTGGGTCTGCCTTGGAACTAAGTAAAGTCTTTTTCAAAAAGGAGATCCAAGAAGAATGGAACTGGCAAAGGTAAGGAGTAAGTCCAATTGCAATAGCCACCCAGAATCTCTCAAAGACAATGTCCCTTAAACCTGCAGCAGTTTTATTAAACCTTTACCTTCTATTTTATAATTGATACCAAGTATTTTTTTCAAGGCAGAAAAGCATTAAGAAGCCAAATGAGAACTCCAAACCTCCCATCACCAGACCTGATGTCTACTAAGCCACCTAGCTGCCCTGCCCTGTCCTCATTTGATATTGGAAATGAGATTTCAATGGTATGGAAAAAACTCACTGTTCTGGCAATTACTTCTGCTAATGGAAGTTGACATTTCTCAGTGTTATTGTTTTAGAGAGTTTCCTATAATTTTGAGAAGTTAAGTAACTTGCTCATGGTTTCTGAGTCAGTACATCTAAGATCATGAACCTAGGTCTTCCTTATAGTGGGACAGATACACTGCATATGTGTGTTATGATTAAAATGATCTCCAGGGACTGATTTTTGAGTAATAATATGTTCATTAATTATGTCAGGCTTATTGGCAAGGCCAGCATCATAACCAATAAAGTCATATAGCTCCCTATGGTTTTCTTTCAAAAAGCAGGAATGATTTCAGCTAGGTCAGGCCATGTAATAAATAGATTTTTAGAAACTTATTATTCAGCCCCTCCCTTGACTATCCTGAGACATCTTCAATTGGTGATAGCTAATTAAGTCCATCAGACTCTCAGCCTTTCCCTAAACTGACAGGTGGACAGCTACATCCACAAGAAAAGTAGTATAAGCAGAAATGTGCATTTCTTTGTCTCCTTCGTTTATTACCTGAAGACTATTAAAAAGAAAGACATTCTTTGGGATTCCCAATTACAAAGAAAACACAAAGAACAGTAAACTAGATGCTATCTCTGGCCCAGATCCCAGACACAAGAATATTCAGTAATTCTCCCTAATACATAGGAATTAATACAGTATATGAAAAATAAATTCTCACATGTGTGTATAAAACATATCAATAAATTTGATCACTGATGAAAATTACATTTGCCTATTTTTGAGTATTTTTGTAAATACTTTTAGGCAGATTTTGACTTTAGGGACTAAGTCAAAATGAGCAGTGTTGATTAAAGAAGTTTAGTTAGATGTTGTGCCTTTTTTAAATTATGACTCATTTTCCAAAAGGTTTTTATTCACTTTTAAAAAGTGATGCTCAAAAGTTAAACTATTTTAAAATTAAGAAAATCAATATATGTACAGTAATGTGCATTTCCTAACATGTGCAAAAAATAAGTTTCTTAAACATTTAGGTATATGCGAAAATGGAATGTGTACACGTGTGTGTGTGTGTGTGTGTGTGTGTGCATGTATGTGTGTTTTGGGAATGGGAGGGCAAAAAATGAGTCGAGATGCAGGTTGAAATTCAAAGCCAGGCCTTTAGAATTAAAGGGTATGAATCAGTTTACATATGCAGGATTAGTACCACTAGAGAGCTCTGAGTGGAATTTGGAGCCTAGAATGCCAGATGAAACAAAGCAAGGCCAGAAAATTTTAGCACTGACTCAGAACACAATGAAGGTTTATGGAGTACTATTGCGTGTTTGAGATTGTTCACCTTTCTATTGAGAGGTATTCTAGCACAAAAAGCTGCACTTTCCATCTGAGACAAAGACTTAGTCAATTTAAAACAGAAAAGTCTTGAGGGTCTAGGATTCTAGTACTTAGAATTTCATGTGGGAAGAGAGACATTCTTAGGATGTTGGATTATTTCTGGGAACTCAGTTGATGGCCAAGATTTCCAGGGGTTGGAGACTGTAAATGTTGGATTTGTTTGGGACATGTTAAATTCCTACTATGTTATAGAGGTTCTCTATGTGAGATCTATGAGGCAAAGAGTTTTGTTGGTTCCACTGACTCAATATTTTTCACTTTCCTCTCTCCCAACCCAGCAATCATACCATTTCAATTTACATCTTTTCCAAATTAGATTATTGTAAGTTTCCCAATTGCCTTTTCTACACGTAGCTTCACTCCAAAACTGCAATGAATATGTAATTCCATCTGAAGGGTCTCTTTTCAATAGTGCAGAGCACAATATATCTTTGCCTTCTTATTCTGTCTAACTCTTATATGTGTCTTATTGTTAATCCTTCAAAGAGAGTCCACTAAAAATGTTTTAGACCATTTTCCAGATTTCTTGACATTCCATGGTTACCAGTGGATCACACAGACTAGTTTGGCCATTTATTACTACATGACTAATCTGCTTTCTCCAGTAACTTAACTTTTGGTATCTTTTATGCTACTTCTTAAATGAGTTACTATTGGTGTTCTCCATTGCCCTTGGAGTTTAATGAAATTTAAACTTTTCAGATATTATAGTAATTTATGATTTGCAGCCATGTGAGATCAATGTAAGAACACAGGAACACTTGGATGGACATATTTTGGCCTGTCTAGACACACAGATGGATAATGAATTGAGCCCAGAATTGAACTCAAATAGGAGAATGGGATGGATTACATATCCTTACATATAGTAAATCCTTAATCAATGTCTGTTGAAAGAGACATCTAGTTTTTTAATGCTTCTGGAAGTACCTCAAATATGACTTTCCCTATATTTAGTGGGATTTTGCCAGGTGGGAACTGAGCAAACTGAAAGGCAACATAATGTAATGACCATGGAAGTATACTTGGAGTCATAAAGACATGGACAATAAACCTGCCTCAGCACTTGCTGGCTGTGTGATGCTAGGCATTATTTAACCTCCTTGAGTCTTAGTTTTTTTTTTCCATTTTAAAATGAGAGTTTTATACTGAATGACCTCGAAATTAACTTCAAAGTCTAAAATTTAAGATTTTATGAAGCTATTGAACTTGGAAAAAATAGAACATTTTGCTTGATAACAGTATTTCAAGCTTTCAATATCACTATCAGTTTACTATCAGTTATAAATTAGTAATGTTGAAATCAAAGATTATTGCAATATGTTAAGTGTCAACCTTCTCAGGACATGTAGAAGAGATAGTGTGTGCATTGGGATATGTTTCAATTTAAATATATAGCTAAGTTGTTAATATGGCTGCTTCTTTCTTCTAAAACTCATTTCTCTACTTTAAGAAGGAATTCTATGCTAAATTCTCAACATTTATTATACTCTTAAAAAACAATTAATCTTGCCATCTCTTGAAGTTTCTAATTCAATTCGCAAATTGCTTATTTTAAATATTCAACTCCTGAATTCAAATCCAGCCTCAGGCACTTATTACCTGGACAAGTCACTTAACTTCAGTCTGTCTCAGTTTCTTCACTATACAATTAGGGTAATAAAAACACTTACCTCACAAGGTTGTTGGGAGGATCAAATGAATGAATGTTTTTAAAGTGCTTATTATAATATTTGGCACACAATAGGCACTTAATAAATGCTTATTTTCTTTGTTTCTGTGTTTCTTATTATTCTTTTCTCTCACTTGGACAGACCCTAAGCTGACTTGTCCAATTAGTGGGTAGATTTGCTTTACATATTCTGCACATTAAACTAAACCCCATAAACTAAAACATGGATTTATTTCTGTTCAGTAAATTATTTTCAAGTAGATTAAGGAGAAATCTCACCTTGGTTGAGTCACAAGGGTTGAGTCACAGATTTAATGGTGGACTTTTTTTTTTTATGGTCACCTAGAGAGGAAGAAAGACATTTTTGAAGGAAAGGTGGGACTGAATCACAAAGAAAACTCAAGGGATGCTGTTCAGAATTAGCAGAAATAAACTAAAATAAACTAAATAAAAATGGGTTAAGTGAATCATATTCTCATTTAAAATGGTAGTTGAATTTTATTTTGAATGAATAGTTCTACTTGTGACTCTCCAATTTTTAAAAAAGAAAATCATATGAACATCGCCCATGGAGTTTTAAACAAATTATTCAAACACATATATTTACACACACACACACACACACACACACACACATACAAACAATACAAATTGTGGTCTCAGACTTAAAAAATGTTTTCAGTTTAAAATCATTAAACATTGTTATCAGATTAAAAATAAATCTCAGTGTCAAATTTTTATAATTTTACTTTTATTGTCATGCAAACCACATTTCCATATTGGTCATTGTTGTAAGAACACATTTATACATAACCAATGCCCCCAAATAAAACTATAAATACAATGTTGTGAAAGATGATTCCAACAGTTCTTACTCTGGAAGTGGATAGCATTCCCCATTATAAGTCTTTTAGGATTATCCCAGATCATTGCATTGCTGAGAATAGCCAAGTTTTCATAGATAATCATCATACAATTTTGCTGTTATTGTGTACAATATTCTCCCAGTTCTACTAATTTCACTCTCCATCAGTTTCTGCAGATCTTTCCAAGCTATCACTTTTTTAAGCCTCATTATTATCTGCGCCTATGTTCTCTTATTCCCATTTCTCTCAAATTCCTTAACTCCAATAATATCACACTTTTATTTCCTTCTACAATAGTAGATATCATTTTTCATCAAGAGTCCTTTGGAGTTATCCTGGATCCTTGCCTTGTTGATAATAATTAAGCTATTCACAATTGATCATGATACAATATTATTGTTGTTACTGGGTAAAACAGTCTCCTAGTTGTGCTCACATTGTTTTGCATTATTTCATATATGTCTTTGCGGGTTTTTTTTTGGTGATCATATTGTTTCTCATTTCTTATGGCAAGGTAGTATGTGGCTTTTTATTGATAACATAGCCTCCATGACCACCCTTTCCAGTACTTTTCACTAATTTCTCTGAACTTATTGGTTGAGAGTGGGTTGGGGAATACTCTTGTTCTTCATTGCCATTTTGGGCTCACCTTCTACCACTACTCTTAGTTACCTTTTGGTTTTGAGACTCACCCATTCCATATCTGCTATCCAATCAAAAAATTTGCTAGCTTTTACTTACAGACCTCTAAGACACTATACTTCATTCTTCAATGAGTTTTGTGCCTGGCTCACAAGTCCTTTCTCTTCCCCAACTCTTGCCCTTATACTAGGAGATTTGAATACATACATACATACATATACATATATATAGATATATATATATATTTACATATGCATCTTCACTGTAAACTCCCACTTCTGCAGGTTATTCCTTTTTTTCATTCTACTCCTTCAGTCTATCGCAGTTAAATTTAGAAATGATCATATCATTGATGTTACTATAAATATATTAATCTTCATTAACTTTGAAATTCACTTATTAGGTGACAATTTGCTCTGACTTAACCTTTTCCTCTGCCTTGAAACCCAAGACCTTGTTTTTCATTCTCTTACAAAAAAAAACAAAAAACAAAAACTTATAATCTTTTGATCTCTCAGTTCTTTTCCAGGTCATTGTCTAGATACTCTATGTTTTCTTCCCTTCACTATCTTGATAATCTGTTGAACCAGTTCAAAACTATAGTGTGTCCTTTCATCTGGAGTTCCTTGCCTCTTTTTCCTATGGAGGATCTTGTCCTCAGCCTTGGAGTATTCCTACAATCTCTGCCATTTTCATTACTCCTTAACTTTTCTTTGGTTTCCGAACTTATACCTTCTCAACTAAGAGCATTGCCTAAAATTTCACTTTAAAAATTGAAGTCATTTGCCAAGAGATCCTTCTTTCATCTCATCTCACAGTCCTCCGAAGCTTTCTACCACTATCACCTCCTTCACACCTATATTATATCAAGACGTAGCCCCTTTCTTTTCCAGGCAAAATCTTCTACCTGCAAAAGTGATCTCATTCTATTTTGTCTTCTCCAGCATATTGCCATCCCCATCATCCCAACTCTCACTTATCTTCAATCTCTTCAAGTCTATGGAGAGCTTTTCTCCTTCTTACAATCATTCTTATCTCTTCACCATACACAGATAACTCTGAAGACCTATGGATCCCAAACTCCTTCTACCAGTTATGGATAAATTCCTTAAGTAAGCCTTGTGCAGTTGGTGCCTCTACTTCTTTCACACTCTTCTTAACTCTCTATATAATGAATTTAGACCTCATCAATCACCAGAAAATGCACTTTCTAAATTCTTCAATAACACTTTAATCATCGAAACTAATAACTTTTTCTTAATTCTCATCCTTCTTGACCTCTCTGCAGTCTTTGACACTGCCAATCACTTCCCTTTCCTTGATATTCTTTTCTCTCTGGCTTTTGATAATACTACTCTATTCTCTTTCTCTATATACTCTATCTTCTTCTGGAACATTTTCATCTTCTTCTTCTATCCTAGGAAACTTTTTAACGTGTGAGCAATGGAACAATGACTTTTTCTCTAAAACTTTCATTGTGGAATGTGAAGTTAAAATTACCATGAATGGACCAACCCATGAGCATTGTGGTTCTGAGGTTTTGTTCAAGTTATTTATGTAAATTGAGTAACCTGACTTGATGTATATATAGTATTATATAGTGAAGAGTCCAGAGAACCACTCCTAACTAGAAATCCCATATCTTACAGTTCTCTTAGCCTATCTTTTGTAAGGTACTTATGTAGGATGCTATCTGGATATCACCCCTTAACACTGAAGCATAGGCAGTTTTATAAGTTTTGACTTGTAAAGGTGGATGACCATACAGCATTTCAAATGGTGAAACATGGATGTCAGCTTGTGGTCTTGTACAGATATAAAATAACACCAGGGAGAGTAGGAAGGACTTCTGGTTAAGATGGCGGCAGAGTAAGGAGCAGCTGCTCAATCTCTCCTAACCAAAGCATACAGGACTCCTCAAGGGGAAATAAAAACGAACCCAGATGAACAAAGGAACCCCAGAACAGGGCGCAGCATTGAAGTTCGCAGAATTGGGGGCATCTCCACGCTATAAAGAGGTGAAACAGCTCTCACTAAAACTCGAGAGGAAGAAGCCCCTCCCCCACCCCCCACACCACACACCTCGCACAATGCCAAGGCCAATGCACAAGAGTGAAAACAGGACTGGGGCATCCAGTAAATCACTAGCAGCCCCAGGGCTTGTACCTGTGAGCTGCAAGACAAGGGACCCCAAGTGGCTGGGGGGCATGCACTGACTTTCCAGAGCTTCTGTGTAGTGAAGGCACTGCCTCAGGCCGGGACAAAGATCTCTAACACAGGGACTTTCTGGAGTGTCTGCTCAGGTGAAGGCATTGCCCCAGGTGCGAATAAAGCTCTCCAGCCCACAGACTTTCCCTAGCTTCTGTGTGGGTGAAGACAGTGCCCTAAGTGAGAATAAAGATCTCTAATGCAGAGAATTTCCCTAGCATCTGTGCAGGTGAAGGCAGTGCCCTAGGCTTGAATAAAGTTCTCCAGCCCAGGCTTGGACCTCGCCTGAGGACCCAGAGCAGATGGGAGCGTGGCTGTGGAAGCAGCCCCTGAGACTGCTGAAGGAGCCTTGGGCAGAGGGCAGACCAGGGTCTACCAGGAGGCCTGACCCAGAGGACAAGGAGACTGGAGCCCCTAGGAGCTTAGAAAGCGCAGGCAGAGTGTGAAGACAAAGCGGAAAAGGGGCAGGGCTAACAATGGCAAGCCGAGAACTCCAGAAGAAGAAAAAGATTATCAAGAAAAACTCTGGAACACTCAACAACTTTTACACAGAGAAAATCCAGACAACAGAGGAGGACAAACAAGTAATCATATCCAAACCTTACGAAAAAAATGAAAGCTGGTCACAAGCTATTGAAAAGTTCAAAAATGAGATGCTGAAGAGGATGGAAGAGATCAGGCAAGAAAACAACAGCTTAAAAGGCAGAATTTTGCAATTGGAAAGTGAGGCTCAGAAATCAAATGAACTGATAAGCAAATTGAACACCAGAAATGACCAGATTGAAAAGGAAAACCAAAAGATTATAGCCGAAAACCAGGCCTTAAAGGCTAGAATTGAAAAATTAGAACACAATGATCTCTCAAGACAACAAGAACAAATAAAAAAAAGTCAAAAGACTGATGAAATAGAAGGAAACATGAAATATCTTAATGAGAAAGTGACAGACCAAGAAAACTGGTCTAGAAGAGACAATTTGAGAATCATTGGTCTTCCAGAAAAGGCAGAAATTAATAGAAACTTGGACTCCATACTTAAAGAAATTATTCAGCAAAATTACCCTGAAGTTCTACAACAAGAGAGCAATATAGACATTGAAAGGATCCATAGATCACCCTCTACACTGGACACAGAAAAGTCAAGACCAAGGAATGTAATAGCAAAATTTAAGAGCTTTCAAGTAAAAGAAAAAATCTTACAAGAAGCCAGAAAGAGACAATTCAAATATCAAGGAGCACCAATCAGGACCACACAGGATCTGGCAGCCTCCACACTAAAAGACCGCAAGGCTTGGAACACGATATTCAGAAAAGCAAGAGTGCTGGGCTTTCAGACACGGATCAACTACCCATTGAAACTGACTATATACTTCCAGGGGAAAGTATGGGCATTCAACAAAATTGAAGATTTCCAAGTTTTTGCACAAAAGAGACCAGGACTAAATGGAAAGTTTGATGCCCAACCACAAAAATCAAGAGAAACATGAAAAGGTAAATAAGAAACAGAGGGAAAAGAAAGAAAACATAATTTTTTAAATTTGACTCTTTAAGGGCTTAAATAAGATCTAATTATCTGTATTACTATGTGGAGAAATGCTATGTATAATTCCCTGTAGCGAACTCTATCCACTATTATAATATTCACTATTATAGCAACCAGAAGAATAATTCAGAGGGAGAGGATAGGATACTAAATGATCTAAGATGACATGGGGGTGGGAAAGAGGGAGGGAATAGTAGGGGACACCAAGAAAAATCTGAGTAAATAAGAAAAATAGGATATTCTATTACACACAAAGAGGGCATGGGAAGGGGGGAGGAGATAAATACTATTATAAGAAGGAGAGGAAGAGAGCATTAAGAGGGAATAATCAAACTTTACTCTCAGTGTAATCAACCCAGAGAGGGAAGAGTAGCTTTATTATCCATTCGGATAAAAAACTCTATCTAACCCTACTGAGAAAGTCAGAATGGACAAACCAAAGGGAGCAGGATAGCGGGGAGGTCAAAAAAGGGAGGTGAGAAGAAGGGGGAGGGAATTCATTAGGTCTTTAAAAAACAAAAAGAGGGGAATAACAAGGGAGGGGGAAGAAAGGGAAGTCAATCAAGGGAGGGGAGAAGGGATACTGGCTCAAAGCAAACCACTGGTTTAAAAGAAAATAGTGTAAGAAGAAGGGGTGGGTCTAGGGGAGGATACAAAAATGTCAGTGAATGCACAACTGATAATTGTAACTCTGAATGTGAATGGGATGAACTCGCTCATAAAAGGGAAGCAAATAGCAGAGTGGATCAGACTCCAAAATCCTACCATATGTTGTCTACAAGAAACAGATACGAGGCTGGTAGACACACACAAGTTTAAGGTTAAAGGCTTGAGCAAAATCTTTTGGGTGTCAAATGAAAAAAAGAAGGCAGGAGTGGCTATTATGATCTCTGACAAAGCCAAAGTAAAAATAGATAGGATTAAAAAAGACAGAGAAAGTCATTACATCCTGATTAAAGGCAGTATTAAACAATGAGGAAATAATACTACTCAATATATATGCACCAAGTGGTATAGCATCCAAATTCATAAAGGAGAAAATGGCAGAGCTCAAGAAGGAAATGGATAGTAAAACCATCATAGTGGGAGATCTAAATATTCCTCTTTCAGATCTAGTAAATCAAACCAAAAAATAAATAAGAAAGAGGTAAGAGAGGTGAATGAAGTCCTAGAAAAATTAGATTTAATTGATATGTGGAGAAAAATAAATAGGGACAAAAAGGAATACACCTTCTTTTCAGCTGCACATGGTACATTCACAAAGATTGACCATGTTATAGGGCATAGAATCATTGCAAACAAATGCAAAAGAGCAGAAATAATAAATGTAACCTTCTCAGATCATAATGCAAAAAAATAATAATTAGTAAGGGCACCTGGACAGGCAAATCAAAACCCAATTGGAAATTAAACAATATGATTCTCCAAAACCAATTTGTCAAAGAAGAAATCATAGAAACAATCAACAATTTCATTGAAGAGAATGACAATGATGAGACATCCTACCAAACTCTGTGGAATGCAGCCAAGGCAGTACTCAGGGGGAAATTTATATCCTTGAATGCATATATTAACAAATTAAGGAGGGCAGAGATTAATGAATTGGGTATGCAACTCAAAAAATTAGAAAGCAAACAAATTAAAAACCCTCAGATGAAAACTAAATTAGAAATACTAAAAATTAAGGGAGAAATTAATAAAATTGAAAGTAAAAGAACTATTGAATTAATAAATAAGACTAGAAGCTGGTATTTTGAAAAAACAGATAAAATAGACAAAGTGCTGGTCAATCTAATAAGAAAAAGGAAAGAAGAAAACCAAATGGACAGTATCAAAGATGAAAAGGGAGACCTTACCTCTAATGAAGGGGAAATTAAGGCAATCATTAAAAACTATTTTGCCTAATTATATGGCAACAAATATAACAATTTAGGAGATATGGATGAATATCTACAAAAATATAAATTGCCTAGATTAACAGCAGAAGAAATAGA
>NC_058130.1:324253961-324254286 GCF_016433145.1 Gracilinanus agilis
TTTTGCCCAATTATATGGCAATAAATATAACAATTTAGGAGATATGGATGAATATTTACAAAAATATAAACTGCCTAGATTAACAGCAGAAGAAATAGAATACCTAAATAATCCCATATCAGAAATAGAAATTGAACAAGCCATCAAAGAACTCCCTAAGAAAAAATCACCAGGACCTGATGGATTCACAAGTGAATTCTATCAGACATTCAAAGAGCAACTAATCCCAATACTATACAAATTATTTGATATGATAAGCAAAGAAGGAGTCCTACCAAATTCCTTTTATGACACAAATATGGTACTGATTCCAAAGCCAGGGAGA
>NC_058130.1:324269252-324300657 GCF_016433145.1 Gracilinanus agilis
AGAAGAAGAAGAAGAAGAAGAAGAAGAAGAAGAAGAAGAAGAAGAAGAAGAAGAAGAAGAAGAAGAAGAAGAAGAAGTGTGAACAGTGTGACCCTCTACAAATCATTTCTGAGGTTTAGCCTTAGTTTGTTTAAAATTAGGACAATAATATTTGTACTGTCTGCCAAAAGAAATCACAAAGCTGTGAAAACACTATATTAATTTAAGTCACTGTACATTTAGTGTAGTGTTGCCTCTAAGACCATGTGCTAAGTTGTGACCTGTATTGGCAGACAGTAACCACAGGGAAGAAGCATAGATTTATGAAATAATAAATGATCATTGTATTTTCTCATTTATTTATGCTAAATATATTTTATTGCTAAATTCTAATTATGAATATAAAATACATATTTACATTTTCAGTCTATCATTTTGTATTCAACATGGATAGCTATTTGTTGTTGATACTTTGTATTTTTTTTAAAACCTTCAATTTGATTGTCCTTCATGGTGAAAAGGTTTATAATCTCTGCCACTAGGAAGGCTGAAGAGACACCTTGAGTTCCATAATTCTGAGCTGTAGGAGGACTAGACCCAGTTGTGTATAGAAGATGTTTGCTTCAAGTTCAACCTCAATGTGGAGGAGTCACCAGGCTGTCCAAGGAGCAGCAACCTGCCTCATGTTGGAAAACTGAATAATTTAAAATCTTTTCTGCCAGTCTGTATTGGGATCAGATCTGTGAGTGTCTGTGGCACTTCTGGCCAGGGAAATATAAGGAGACACTTCCAAAATAATTAAATGAATGAATAAACAAACAAATAAACCTTGAGTTTGAAGTTTCTTTAAAATAGCCAAAATGCCAATTTGTTGTAGCTGTCTTATTCCCTTATTTTGTTTCTCATAAATTCCTTCATTTCCTTTATTCTTTAATTCCCTATTTTTTAAAGAAATCAACTCATTTTATGGAAATTAGATGAAATTCAAAATGAAAGATTACAACTAGTTTGGGCTTTTAGGCATATAAGACAACATCTTATACAATGTCCTTGGAATATAAATTTCAACCTTTTTATGAGGTTCTCTGCAAATAATTTAGGGTTTGAAAAACTATTAATGGTTTATCTAACCAGCTTCAGAAAGAATATAATCTAAATAATCCTATCAAAGCTAATGGTCAATTGCATTAAGATCAAACACAATCAACTGTACCAGATTATGTAAAAAATTATGTAAAAATTATGTAAGAAAGAATGACCTTTGCCCTCAACTATCTCCCAAACCTGACCTATGTCTAAAATGATCACATTAGTTATTGTGATAAGATCAATTTTGGCCAGCCTCCTTTCCCCCTCTCTCTTCCCATGTATATTGAGCTAGTTCCTTTCCCAGAAAGGAAAAGATGCAAGGAAGCTATCTCAAAGAGTTGGTGGGTTAAGACTTAAGCAGCAGCCCATCAGTCTTGAAGTGCCTTCCTAATCATCTAAAGCAGTGATGGGCAAACTTTTTAAAGAGGGGGCCAAAGGAAAGGAAATGCTCATCTGTCAGTCTGTTTCTAAGGCAACTCTTTCGAAGTTTCATCGTATTGTATCCTACTCATTGTATTCGTCAGATGAGGAATAATGTCTCACTGCCCAATAGAACATTTGGGGGGGGGTGCATCTGGCCCCTTTGCCCATCACACACACACACACACACAAAACCCAGTCATGTAGATTCAAGTGCTTCAGATATGGCAGATATTCTAAGGCTGCAATTGGAACTACACAGTGTCCTGGTGGACAGAAAAAATATGAATTTACAGGACACTGGGGGAGGCAGAGAGTAAGGAGAGGAGGTCCATATCTACCCATTCTAAGTACTGCAGTATCCTTGTTGAGTAGCCTTTCAGTGCTATGACTGAGTTTTCTGTTAACTGTTGGATGACCCACAAACCTATCTTTTTATTACAGTATAGTACCTAAGTTACCAGGGGACTAGGCTGAATCAGGCCCACCCACTGTAGTCATTTTGTTGGGTTAAAGGCCCTTGTTGAAATGCAAATATTTATGTAAAGGAAGATAATATATTAAGGCACTATGAGCCATTAGTACCTTGATTTGAATTAATTTACCTGCTAACCTCAGGAATGGAATGTAAGACAGATAAGCTTTAATTGGAGACCCAGGGTCAGGAAATGATCTGAGCACAGAACACGGTCAGAAAGGAGGGCATTCTAAAGGACAGAATGAGAATATTCCTAAGCAAAGCTAGAGCCTGCGGGAAAGTGAGAGAGTAGAGAGGAACTGTGAAATGAAGGATAGGGGAAGGTAGCAAATGGAGGATAAAAGAGCCCAGAAAACAACTTTACATTCCACTCTATGAACAGGCATTCTCTTTTTGCTGGAATTTATGTAGTTATAAACATCATTTAGCCAGAAATCTTTCCCCCAAATATAAACATAATTAAAATAGACAAAAGCCTGAAATGTATGTTTGTATACTAAAGATCTTATACTTTATGAAAAAAGAGAATCTTAGAGAAAGAAGGCACCTCCCAGGCCATTAAGTACAACTAGGACTTGATAAAGCCTTCACAGCATCATTGGCAAAGAGATCACGCAGCTTTTGGATAGAGTCCTCCGTCTGGAGTCAGGAAGTCTTGAATTTAGACCTGATCTCAGATACTTACTGTCTATGTGACCCTGGGCATGTGACTTAACCTGTATTTGTCTCAGTTTTCTCAACTATATAAAGGGTATAATAGACAGCACCTGCCTTAGAGGGTTGTTATGAGGATCAAATGAAAAAATATCTGAAAGATATTTAACAGAAGTGACTGTCATATAGTAGGTGCTTAATAAATGCTTATTCCCTCAAAAACCTTCATTTAGTAGGAGTCACGACTTCCCTAGGTAGTCCATGCCATTTCTGTGCATTTTTAATTTATGCAGTTTTTCTTTACATCATGCCTAAGATATGTATGCATGTAATCAACAAGAAGAGATCATAGACATTCCCTCTGGAATAAAACACATAAAATTAAATCCTTCTCATATCAGTTCATCAAATTCTTTAAGACACTAACCATGTCCTCTATAGGTTTTCTCATTTCCAGGTTAAATATCCTTTGTACTTTTAATGAATCTTTCCATTTCCAGTGTCTTAATGTCCTTCCTAAAGTGGCAATCAGAAATGACACGATGTTCAGAGCAGATCAGGCTGAAGCAGAATTATTTTCTTCTCTGTTCTGGACACTATGACTCCCAGTGCAACTGAGAATACCATTAGGATTGTTCGGGAGGGGTTGAGAGCTTTTATATTACTAGACAAAAACTGAATTTGGAGTCCATTAACATCCCTAGATATTTTTTGAATGAATCCCTGTTCCCATGAGCATGTCCCTCCCCACTTATTATATAATGTTGAATAAAAAACCCCCAAACTTGAAACTCTACAACTAGTGCTATGAAATTGCACTTGATTCAATTTGGTCCATATTCTATCAATCAATCAGCTAGAACTTGAAAAGTACACGATGAACCAGGCTTTGTTCTAAATGCAGGAGATACAAAGACCAAAGAGAATCAGTGCTTGCCCTTAGGAGCTTACATTTTAATTAGAGAGATATTTTAATATGGGCAGTGTGGTGTAGTGGAGAGAACACTAGACTTGGAGTCAGCAAGACTTGAATTTAAATCTTGCCTTAGATAGTTCTGTAGCCCTGGGAAAATCCAGTAATCTCTGGTACTCAATTTCTCATATGTAAACAATGTTTTTACAAACTTTATAAATTGGACCTTCCTAGTTTGAGTGAATCAGGTACAGAGCATCAGTTCCCCATTTCTTCCTGTACCTTTGTTTGGAGTTAGGAAATCGAAATATCTTTGCTTTAAAATGTTTTTAAATGTATATCCTTTGTTTGTAAATTGCTTTAATTTTTTAACCTACTTTCCGCTCTTTTATGCCATTCCTTTAATAAATTTTTTTTAAAAGAAGAAAAAAAGCTACTTTAACAAAACTAAACAACATATTAATTATGTTTTACCATATATGTAGTATTCCACACCCATAAAACTCTCCCCTAACCCAGCATCTTCAAAGAAAGTCTTGTATCTCTTATTTGGGGCCAGCCTTGGTCATTATGATGATACAATTTTTATTTTATCTTATTTTGCTTTGCTATTGACATTGTATACACTGTTTTCTTGGTTCTGCTTATTTCATTCATTGCTTTAAATAAGTCTTTCTGTACATCTCTCATTTCTTCATACTCATTTTTTAAATGAGGCAGTGATATTCCATTACATTCATGCAATTTGTTTAAGTGGGAGGGAGATAAAGATTTACATGGTATTTATTATGGTTCAGGCATGTGCTAAGCAGTTCCACAAATATCTCATTTTATTCTTACAATACCTTTCAAGATAGATGATATTATTACTACCATTTTTTTTTTACTTGAGAAAACTGAGGCAAACAGAAGTTAAGTGACTTTTCCAGTGTCCCTTATCTAGCACATTTTGAGGCTGAATTTAATTTCAGATCTTCTTGAGTTCCTGTCTCCAAACTTAGCTGCCTCACTTTAGCCTTTTGAAGGAAGAAATAATCATTAAAGCAACTTGTAATTTGGTCAGCAATTGTGCTTTTGTTGGAAAGAGAACTGTGCTCTGGATAGTTGAAGTCCTCCATCCCTATATAGACTCTGGTTTCCCTACCAAAATTCTGATTTCTTTCACAATGCTTCCTTATGCTTCTCCTTTTGTACGTGTGATATGTTTCTAAGTTCTAGAAGCATTTGTTAAGTACATTTTATGTGGGTTTAGAATAATACTGTTTCTATTTCACTTTTCTCTGATTCTTAATTGAACCGATACACTATGTTTTTGCCTTTGGGTTCATGGATTTCCTTTTGTGAGCTATCTTCTTAATATGTAATGTGTTTCTACCACTTCTTTCATATATTATTTTCATTTGGAATAAAATATACCCTCCAGGCCTTTATTTTAGTCATGAATTCCGTCCCACTGAGTTTCAGTGATGTAACTCAAATTTTCCTCTTTGGAGAATTTTTTCTAGTTCATCCATTTATTTCTTATAATTTGTATATTTATATATAGTCATAGAAGGACATGGATTTTATTGCTGTCCCTTTTCTTAGGTACTTTTCTCAACTCCTGAAGTTGCTATTTCCTGGTTTTCTATTTGCTTCTCTTTGATACCTGACTTGACTTGTGCATCAATTTGATATAGATAATTTTCTCCTATCCCCTCTATTTTCTTTGAAAATCCTCTTCGTCACATTAAACTCCAAGAACCTAAATTGTTGTTATTTTTAGTGATCCCTTTTTAGGGATATACCATCTTTTAAAAGCATCTGATTTCTATTTTTAATCTATAGTTCAGAAATCAAAATTCTGCTTTCGACATTAGTCAATACTCATTTTCCAGATTACCATTCTTTCTCTGAATCTGCTACCTTTGATCAGCTATAGCAATCAACATAACATCTGTGCCCCTGTCTTCAATTTTTGTTTTGTTTTTCCCAGAATCTAATAATCTCTGTGCCAAGCATTTCTAATTTCTTCCTGATGACATAATTTGTCCCAGAGGAATCACTTAAAAATGGGTAATAGATATCAGGTTTGCTAACTCTCAGAATATTCTCTGACATGTCCCAGATATTTGCCTTGTAAAGACAACAGATCTCTCTAATTTTTGTTTTAGATCAACCAATTTTGGTACCATGTAAGGAATCATCAACAATCACTATTCATCCCTTTTTCTTCTGTTATTGGATAACATGATGGACAACGGTTCAATTGCATTGTCATTTTTTGGGACATAAAAAATTCCTTCTTCCTGACATTGAGCATCTCTGTTGTCTTTTATGAGGTCCACAAACCCACTGTCTATCTTCAAATAATAAATCTTCCATCTTATTCTCTGGATTAAACTTCTATATCTTTCAATATCATGATATATGTTAGGATTTCCTTCTGCCTCTTTACTTCCTTTTCTTCTTTGTTTTCTCTTTGCATCTTCTATCCTTTCAAGGAACTTGTCTTTCCCCATACCCTGGAGAATAGAGATATGTTAATGGTGTAAATCAGCTTGTACTTTATCTAAATACAGTTGTAATTTGTACTGGATAAAATATAAATGTAGTCTAGAAGGCTACCTCCTATTTACTCTTGCCCTCCACAATTTTCTGAAGCAAAATTCTTGGTCCTTTTAAGGGTTCAGGTAGTCAGGTTACCTAAGCAAAACTTATTTGGAGGGGAGTTCATCTTTTTTTGGTGATGAGGCAATTTGATCTGCTCAAACTGCTTTAATTGGTTGTTAGTTCTACCATGCCCTAATTCAGATATTAGTAAAAAAGGGAATTAATATGGATTAAAATCACATCATTTTAAGGAATAATTTGTCCTTTTAGTTACCTTCTGAATTAATAATGACTTAAGTTTTTCCTCAATCAACTACCACTAGAGTAGAAGTCCTTAAAGCTGACCTAAGTGGAATCTCTGCTCTTGGAAACCTCAACTATGCTTCATTGCTTTAAGTGAAAGGAGCTAGTTCTTGATACTTGTATTTTGAAAATCTTAAGAAGTTTTATCAGCTTCTATCATAGGGGGCAACTAGGTGGCTCAGTGGATTGAGAGCCAGGCCTAGAGATAGGAGGTCCTGGATTCATATCTGGCCTCAGAAACTTCACAGCTACATGACCCTGGTAAATCACTTACCTCCTATTGCCTAGCTCTTACCATTTTTCTGCCCTGGGACCAATACACAGTATTGATTCAAAGGTGAAAGGAAAAGGTTTAAAATTAAAAGATTCCATCCAAGCTCTATAGTTTCAAATATATTGGTTATGTCTTACCACCAAAATATTGCGACTTCTCCTATTTGAATATTTTAAATAAGAGAACAAATCTAGGACTTTGTGCCATATTGGATTGAATTCTTCAAAACATCTAATACTCACTACATCAAGACATATATAGGAATTCATCCAAAAAAATTGCAAACTAGTTTTCCATTGCCAAAACTGGAATAGAAGAAGAGTTAGTTACACACAAAGCACTTTTAAAATGGCCTCAGTTCCAGGTCTTGAGCATCATGACATCCAAGAACCAATATTAAGATCAGCATCGACGGTGCTAACATATTCCTCTGGATATTATAGTTATCAATAAAACATAAAGCAAGATTCAGTGTTTAGAATCATTTCTTCAGAATATGTATTTCCATTTCATTATCCAAAATGAAAGAGAGTTAAACTTGGGGATCAGAAGGCTAGAGATGTGATGCTATATTTAAGAATAAGTGGGGATTATTGTTCATATCATTCTGTTTTTGTTTGCACATGTGATTTCTTCAGTGGAGAGAAATCTCTGGAAGGGAAAATTCCTTTAACAAAGCAGATGTGTAATTATCCTGAAATTTATTGTTTTTGAGAATTGCCTGCGGTGTTGAGAATTTAAAGGACTTGTTCAGGATCTCAACCTCAATGTATCTGAAGTGGGACCTATATTCCATTTTTCCAGACTCTCACTCTGACCCTTTTGAGACTATTTTTAGTTTGCAGCAAATTTCTGACACCACATTTCTAGGCCACAGAGAGAACAGATAGAATATTAATTTACTGTCAATAAAAAAATTATCGCCTTATTCCATTTAAATATAAAAACACAAGATGGTAGATTTTAGAGGTATTGGATACTTAAATTACTTTTTCCTGAATGTACAAATATAAAACAACACTCTCATTACCCTTAAAATGAATCAGATACCATAGATAAGGATTTCTTGAACTTAGACATAAAAAAGATACTCTAAAAACTTGCTTTGCAAATGAGACAGTAAGTGGGGAATTTAAATCCTACTATATGAAATGTGAAAAAAATATGAATGCTCTGAAAAAATAATAATGGATGAGGATAGCAAAAAATGATTTTGAAGCAGAAGAAACTAAAGAAATTGCCCCACAATATGTGACATCTGGTCATTGAATCAAAAGTGAACTCTAATAGGAAAGGGACAGATGGCATAAAACACCATTATCACTGAGAAAGCTGTTGCCTAGACATAGAGTCCTAGTATTTTGGCTTTGGTACTATTTTTGTAGTTTGCAATGCCAATAAAGTTATTGAAATTGAATTGAAATTTAGTGAAAGTTGACCTCATTCTTGAATCTTCATTTTAGTCAACATATAATTGCTTGAATGAAAAGACAATTACATCATTTCTCTAACTTTTCATTTTAGATCAAGGAAAATTCAGGTTCCCTTGGTATTCTAGTGGTAGCAAATTTGGGGAAAGTGTCCATTTTAATTTTCAATTGGAAATATCTGTTTTTGATGAAAGGTTATTTTTTTCTTACACTCATTCAAAAGTATTTATTGATGTCAAAATTAGGTTATGGCAAGGTCAGGTAATTACATCTTGAAATTCTTAGTATTTCAGCTATCAAAATGATACAGGAATGTTGCTAAAATTTTCTTAAGATCCATCTCATCATCCTTTGCACAATGTTTAGATAATCAAGATTCCAAAGAAAACGTAGAGAGATTCTAGAAATATTTGCAAAAATGAATCTTTGGTTCTCCCTGGTATAACTAATACTATTTCTTCTCCTCTTTCACTCAATGTGAAAAATATCCAAGGGTTATGTGGCATTTTTCTTCCTTCCTCTCTGCCCTTGAAGTGATGAGAAACAATTCTATTCCCTTTGTTTCCTTATCTGTAAAATGTAGCACTAGATAATCCCTGAGAGTCTTTTTATTTTAAGATCTATGATCCTATGATTTTAGGGTTCTTGTAAGAAAGTTGGGAAGAAATTATGGTGTTTTCTCAATTTATGTATAGGAATAAAAGGAATGATCCTAAAGAATTGAGTTGTAAGTAATAGCTGTGAAAAGGGAAAATTAGGTTTGATGTAAGAACAAGTTCATACCAAATTATACAAAAATAGAATGACCAGGCTTCGGAAACAGTGAGTTTCTTCTTACTGCAGACCTACAACTACAGTTGACTTTGTAATAGTGAGTGTGTGTGTGTGTGTGTGTGTGTGTGTGTGTGTGTGTGTGTGAAGTGGACTAGAAGGTCACTGATGTCCTTTATAACTAAATATTTGTAAATTTCTGAGTATTTATTTGGACAGAAGACATATTACTTAAATGCCTCAGGAAAAGGAAACAACATTCTTAGAGTCAACATTCCCACTGTGAGTGAAGGAGACCTACTCAGTTCTTGGCTTCTTTGTGAATTTTTACTAAGACAGAAGTTGACAGGAACTGTAATGTAAGAGTGAAACTTCAGAGAAGGTTGGTCTTTGCATTTCAGATGTATATGGTGAAAGACTCCTGCTAAAATGGGGAAATTTGGAGAGATTTTCTCTGCCTGTTCATACAAGACCTATAATAGAAGTGTTGGGGTTTCATTTCTTTGCTTTCTTTTGTTTTAATCTTTTGGAAAAGAGTTAGTGATTTTTTGAAGTGTAGCCTTCATAGACTTTGAAGGTCCTTAACCTAACTTTCACTCACATTAATGAGTTGTTTCCAGAGTTATGGTTAATCATATTTCCTCCTTCAGGGAAACATGTAAAGGTTTGAATGGCATTATTTTTAATGGCTTGGGCCTCTATTTCAGTGTTTTTTACCCCAAATCTATCATCAGTTGCTGTTAGTATCTCTCCTATGTGATTGAATCACTGGCTAGTACTCCAGAGTCATTTAAACAATTGATATCAATTATTACTATTATCATTTTAACAAAATGAGTATTTACTGAAAAAATATAGCAATAAAAGGAGTGTAATCATTTCTTTTAACAGTAGAATCACATATCTCTCCCTCCCTTTGCTCAGTGCCTGGGTTCAAAATTAAAACGGTTGTTACAAAGTGTTTGCTCCACCATTTTGGCTTCCAAATTAAGTATAGTTGATAGACCAAGTCAATATTTTGTCTATAAGACTTGGTGTCTTGGATAAGATGTAGATTCACAGCTTTCCTGATTCAAGAAGATTGCTGGCACCTCACCAGCCTCATCTGCTGACAAAGTTTGATATCGTTATTGTACCTTTTTTCAGAGGTCACAATTTCCCAATACCTTTTTATTAAGAAAAAGAACATGTGAACAGTAAGAGAAGAAAAATATATGTGAGTTTTGAGGGAGAGAGTAGAATTACCTCTTTGGTTGGAGTTACCTCTCCCTTGTAATAATGGGAAAAATTAGATATTATATAGATATATACTTTAAGGTGTGGTCACCAGGAATCAATAATTCAGATTGATTCCATAATTAAAATAGACCCAAGTCAGGATCGGTTTTATGGTAGTTTATTTACAATTAGGAAGGTAGAAGGTAGGGCAATAGAGAGAGGGTTAAAAGGCTAATTAAACTAGGCTACAAGCCAAAAGGCCTTAGCAATCAGAGAGGCAAGAAACCTACTTGAGGTAGAGAGTCTGGAAACACTAAGGTAGGGCTAAGAAAGTCAGCCTAACTTACCCACGTGACAATTCAGAGGGGAAGTTGCCTGAGGTCTCAGCGGAGATCCTTTGGCACCATGTTCAAAGAGGGAACTGCCTCCACAGGAAGTTACCAACATACTAGAAGAGATAGCATCTTTCATCACTTCCTGGAGTTCCACCTCTAATTCAAGTGGACAAATGGCAGCCTCTACACTGTTTTGGACTGCCCAAAGGGCAGTCCCTTGTTCTTGATTTGTTACTTATTGTCACGTGTGGGTAACTCATCTCCCCTCCCCACTAAGGGAGGTGGAGATGACATTATCTCTAGTGGCTAGGGTTTTAACTATGAATGGGCTTGAGCTAATTCCATTTACACACCCTCTACTTGAAGGCTTGTAAGAAATTGAGGTAGAATTGTTGGGGTCTTTTGAATTTATATTTAATTGCAGTAAGGTGCTCTATGATTTGAGGAAGCAAGAAAACCTTTCCTTTTGATCAAAATAATATTTCTACCCATTTAGAGTGATAGCTAAAATATGCTTAAGGAATATAAAAATTTTATGGTATGATACAAGAGGGGAAAAAAGTTTAAAGTGTAATCTTTTGGGTACAATAATGTGGACTGAATCCTACACATATATACATACATAAATGGTTTCCTATCTTCATTAGTACCAAAGTATTTTTCACTTGGCAAAGTGAAAAGGGAAGCTTAAAAGGTTAATATTAAGAAGAAAGTAAAACAAGTACAGAAATTGAAGTCTGGGGACAGCATTGTGGCAAACTTTCAGAATTTCAAACTTTTACCTGAGATTGGCCCTTGAAATAAATAAAAGCACAAGGAAACCCTGGGAAAATATTTTGTCCCTATTAATATTTGGGGAACTTTACTCTTAAATATGTAGTTCATTAGAAATTAAAGGCATAGGAAAATGTGTAAGAAATCTTTGGCTTATGATTATGAGAAGCAAACCGGAAAATTAAGCCATTACTATTATTTACTTAATTTCTCAGAAACTGATAATAAATAAGTCAATGTCAAAACTTATTTGTTAAAAATTATTTCTTGATGTCTGGTCAGTTATATGTTTGTCATTGAAAATAGAATTTTCAGTGATAGGTCTATCCAATCAGATTTTAGCATTCAGTAACTTAGAATTGTGAGTCTGAGGAAAGCAGAATAGGGATATATCCACATTACAAATCAGATAAAGCTGAGTAGCTATACCAAGGGTGGAAATTAAAGTTCAATCATTTTTAAAGGCCTTTGGTTCAATTTTCAAATCAAAGAAGGGTGATTTTCAAAGGGATACATGGGTCATATATAGCTTTACCTCATACCATGACCTTCTCTTCTTTTTAACTAACCTATAGACAACTGAAATAGATTTAGAAGCAATGGAAGTGTTGACTGATAAAGGGAAGGATGGGTCTTTCAAGGATGTTTTGTAATGAAGGCAAGTAAGAGGGAGAGAACAAAGTCTGGTGAATGTGTTTCAGAGACCATCCATCAGGAGTGGGTCAAAGAAAACCCAAACATGGGAGTAGAAGTCTCAGGAAGACACTAGATATAGGGTCAGATTTTCTAACAAGGAGAATACAGAGACTAGAAAAACAAGAGTGGGACCTCCAACATCAAACACAGGGGAGTTGGTCATAGGTAGGTCCACATGTGGATTCTGCTAATGCAGTGGCTAGTTTATATGACACAAAATATTTTTTGTCTTTGTCTTTTTCATTTTTGCTACTATCTTTCCTGCTTTTATTGTCCCTGTAATGCTCTATCCTTGGGAGGGAAGAGTGTAGATAGTCTTATCACTATGGACAATATTATCATTACTTCTTATTGTCTACATGTGTAAAGATTCAAGTACCCTGTCAAATTCTGTTGGGGAGTATTTCCATTGGCTTTTACCTAAAGGGAAGGGGAAAGCCTACTAGGAATGCTCCTGAAAAGTATACTTACAAACTGAATGCCCACTCTATACATTCTTATGCTATCAACATTAATTATTTATCCTAGAAGAAAAACACTTGAAGGATACAGTGTTTGAAAAGTAAATTGTAATTAATGTTCAAATATGAGGGAAGTAATTTTCACTTCCTTAACTTTAATTTGCTAAAATGTAATTTTTTTGAAATTTAGTACTTTATTATAAAGAAAAAAGACACTGGATTACTTATTCTTGTGTTTTTTTTAACCCTTACCTTCCATCTTATAATCAATACTGCATATTGGTTCCAAGGCAGAAGAGTGATAAGGGCTAGGCAATGGGATTTAAGTGACTTGCCCAGGATCACACAGCTAGGAAGTGTCTAAGGCCAGTTATCAAACTAGGAACTCCCAACTCTAGGCCTAGCTCTCAAGCCACTGAGCCACCCAGCTTCCCCTGGATTAATTATTCTAAAAAAAATAAAACAAAATAAAATATCCTTTCTGTTTTGTTTAATTAAATTTTATTTTATTATTTTGTGTAAATTATTTTATTTTCTATAAGATGCCTTTGATTCACATGTGATCATTAGATTAGGGATAATAAAAGGTTCTGATACCCATCCTTTATATACTGAATATCTTATAATAAAACATTGGAAATAGTATTAACTAGCTATTTTTTCTGGAATGAAGGATCTGGGTATACAGAAAAATAAGAAAAAAATGTAGCTTCTTAGGAAGTGATCAGCATTATGTTTAAAAAAAAAGATTTTTGAAGGGCTAAACATGCTTTAGAATGATATGGTATGCCACAGTGTCCTATTCAATTTTTTATTTGATTTTGTTAAAAAAGATGACCTATAAATAGGGACTGATTAATGCAAATGATGAATTTGCTGAAGTGCTTGCATGTATTCAAATTTTCATTATGCTTTGTTGGAAATGAAAATATATAATTTTTTCCCAAATTAAGGTTTAGGGTTTCTGTTATAAATGAATGCTAGGTAATGGGTAATTGTGTGTGTGTGTGTGTGTGTGTGTGTGTGTGTGTGAGAGTTTGTGCATTTGTGTGTGCATGCATATTTGTATTTTAGAGATGTGAACCTGTGTCCTTTAAGGCTTTGCTAGTTGAGCATAAAATCTCATAGTTTGTTCCATTATGGAAAGATTTTGAATAAGATTCAAAGAGACTTAAGATTCAGGAGACAATTTCTGCATTCCCAAGATGAAGTATGGAAAGGTTCATCACTAATAGGCTGGTCATGTGATGTTGAATTATTGGGCTGTAGTATTGCTAGAGGATAATATTAATTCATAAAATACACACCTAAGGTACAATCAATAACTATACACAGTTACCATTAACAACTTAATTAATAACTAACTCTTATTGATAATGCAAAGGCTGTTTAAATGAGCACTCTTTGATACACAACATAGCCAATCATGGTTATATAGAAAGATAAATCTCTTGAATAAATTGGATAGGGACAGGTAACAGACCAATTATTTCACTAGTATAAGGAACTCCTTGGATTAGGAATGTCAATTTGCCAAATCAGTTTGGCACTCCCTCTATAATTTATAGTCAGTCTTAAAGCAATGCTCAGAGAATGGAGAAACTAAATTACTTCCTCAGGATCACACAACTATCCTATGCCAGAGGTAGCAATCAAATCCTTGCTGTACCTCAAAAACTCAAGGACAAGTTAAAAATGTGTTTGAGACTTTGATAGATATTCTAAATGCTGTTAGAATTTCTTGGACAGGGGATCATCATACAGATTGTTACAAATCCAAAGCACAAAAATAATTCAGATCTGAATTATGAAATATGAGAAGTAAAGGGCTCAATATTTCACTAGATAGTCTTTAAGGCATCCATATTGCATGTTTTAGCAGGGTTATAAAATAATTAATACTTGGAATAAGCAGCTTTATTGCATGGGCTATCCCTATTGCCTATAGTGCTCTCTCTCCTCACTAGACTCTTTTTTTTTTTCAATTTCTATCTCCCTTTAAGATTCTGTTCAAGTATTTCCTCCTATAGGACACATTTCCTTATTGCCAAGTTGCCAGTGACCTAGCTCTGTAAATTACTGTATTTTTAATTTGTGTGTATTTTATATTTCCTAATCTCTTCACCTGTTGCTTTCTCACAGTAGAATGTCTAATTCCCAAGGACAAGGACTATTTATTTCATTTTTTTTATCACCAGCAACTAACATAATACTTGGCACACAGCAAAGCTTAACATGTAATTGCTGAATTGAACTGATAAAAATTTTCCTCTTGTTGGAGAAATGAATTTTCTAAGAGGAATCCTTGAATAAATTTTTTCCAAGAGTAGCCTTTTTTGAAACTAAGTAGCATATCTATGCACGCATATATTTATATACAAATTCATTCATATATAATAGAAATATGTGCATACATAATATATATATATATATATATATATATATATATATATATATATATATACTATATTTTGCTCAAAGTAAGAAGTAGAAAGGTGTATATATCTGGATAAGATTGTGGTGTGACAGTGTAGAGGGATATGTGTGGTAGCAGTTCAAATGGCTACCTGTTCTAGATCAACAATTCTTAGCCTATTTCATGGACCTCTTTGACAGTTTGGAGAAACCCGTGGACCCTTCCTCAGAATGAAAATTTTAAATACCTAAGGTGAAATACAAAAAAATTTAAAGAACTAATTATGTTGAATTCTATTTCAATGCATTTATCAAGATATTTTTTTAAAAGTTCATAGACCCCAGGTTAAGAACAGAGTCTAAGTTGAAGGTTTGAGAAGATGTAAAGAATGGGGCAGTTTGGGTCAGACTAGATGTAATATATACTTGAGTTTGTGCTCACTCACCAATTAACCCAACTTAATACTAGAGTGAGAGTTCCAAAGCTGAGTGTTTTACCAGGGGACTTGAGGTGTAGTTTCTGCAAGTAGGCATAAGATAATGCTATTGTAGGTGGGGAGAAGTAGGAAATCAGAATAGAAGTGGCAAGATGGCCTAAGCAATATATAGTCTAGTCATTCATTAAAAATCGACCACTTATTAAAAAGTACAGATTCAATGCCTTTCACTTTTTCAACCTTCTTATACATTTTTAACATCTCTATAGAGCTATTGTTAATTATGTACATTTATGCTTGTCATTGGTTTTGGGCTACCTGATTAGTGCAAATAATGAATTTGCTTAAGTGGTTGCATGTATTCAAATTTTCATTATTTAAAGTTGACCTCAGTGCTTTGCTGATAATGAAGATAGGTAGTCCTTTCTCAAATTACAGTTAAGGGTCTCTGCTATAAATGCTAATTAATTTTATATGTGTGTGTCCTATTACTCTCCTATTATTTTTCTTATTTTATTATTTAAATAAATTATAAAGCACTAATAAATGGCAATTGCAGAGAATATTATTGCTTATTATTTAAATAATTGTTATCATTTTGGCATACATATGGAGATATATTATTGGAGGAAGATCCTTTAAAGTGTGCTTTGGCCTTCTCAGTTTTCTCAGTTAAAAACCCATCTTCTGCAAGAAGTTTTTCTATGTACTTTATTGCTTGCTCCTTCCTTTTGTTGATTATGTTCTTGCATATATCTTGCATGTACCTAGTTGTTTTTCATGTTATATCCTCTATTAGGCTATGAACTCTATGAGAACTAGGTCTATCTTACATTTCTCTAGGTCCCTTTGCACAAAGTAGGCACTTAATAATTGTTAATAAAATATTGAATCAAATGATTTTTATAGTGAATGGGATATTTTCTATATCCTTAAGCCAATTATAAAGTTAAAATATCAAAGAATATGGGGAAACAATTCTCATTCTAAAGTATATTTATTCTTTGGTAGTAGGAGTACATTATTTTCCTCATTTGTAAAATAAAGATATTTGACTGAATGATCTCTAAAATTACTCACAATTCTAAATCTTATAGGCTGAGTGAATGCCCGATAATATGAAATTTGGCTAAAAATGGGAAAAGGAGCACATTTCAAAATGTTTCTCCAGTTGTCTAACTATGGTGTCAGAAATTCTGTCTCCTAAGTTAAGGAATTGTCTTCAGTAATCCCAATTAAAAACCTGTATTTTAGCTGGGAGCAGTAGCGTATTAATTCATCATCACCTTATGATCCATTAACAATAATTTGTTTATTAGATTGTAAAGAGTAAACATCTGGATATTGATCATGAGAGCTAAATTTTAATGGATAAATAAGTCAGAAGAATGTGATTTTTCCTAGGCAGTATAACTGTCAAAATGTTGGTAGCTGGAGATAAAAGATAACTATTTGGAGGACAGTACCAAACTATGGATAGTAGGTTGGGAATAATGCCAATGTTAAATAGATTCATAATGTCACTTAGATAAGACCTATGACTTAGGTCTTATGTAATATCAAAAGACCTAACAAAGATTCTTGAAACCTGAAAAATATAGCATAGATTCAAGAGGAAAAAATTATGTTTATGGAAAATGAAAACTTTAAAAAAATAGAAATGTCCATTTTTATGTCCTGATATTCATAACGGAAAGCAATGGTGATCAAAGTAATCCACTATTAGAAACTATCTTGTAGTATTAGTTTCCCTAGATTCTAGCTACCCTCTGTTATATATGACCAGGTTTATCCATTATCCCAGCCTTCCTCCTCCTCTCTTGCATCTCCTTTTCATATTTTGACTTTCTCAATTAGAATATAAGTTTCTTGAGAGCATATATTGTCTTTCTATTTCTTTCTATTTGCATTTCCAGGCTTAAACACAGCCCCTGACAAATAAAAAATGCTTAATAAATATTTGTTGATTTGACTTAATTTAGTTTTTCAGTGACTGGTGGTACTTAATTATAACATAACATGATTCCTTGGCTCTATCTCTTTTAATGTTTTTCTCCCTGTTCCATGATTCCAAGAAATTATGACTTTTTAGTGAGGTTTTATTGTCACCAACTATTAATAAAGTAAGGTAGGTAGACTATTTCCAGTTAATCATCTTCTCTTACCTTTTTTACCCCTTTGACCCTGTTTGAAAGTAATGTCTCCACATTATGGGTTTAATGAGGTTGTGAACACTGCATACTCAATAAGACTGTGACTCATACAATAAATTCTCTTCTAAGTTATACTTGAAGAGACAACCTCTTTAGCTATTAAAAGAATTAACCCATTCACTGAAGACTGTCCTTTTTGCTGGACATGATATTCATGTGTCTAGTTTTATTATGTCTATGTAAAAGCCCCATATGTTATTGTGACATTCTTATATATAGACTAACTTTATAAATACTTATGTACCTAAAGTATTTAAACCCTTAGGCAGGTGATAAAGAAAGCTGATTAAAATAAAATGAAAGCTATAAACTCAGAAACAAACAAAATTTATTCACCATTAACACTCACTTATCCAAACTCATGGATATTATTAGAATTAGGAGAAAAAAATTAAAGAACTTAACTTAAATATCTTCAAATCAGGCTGTGGTTCATACTTTTTGGATAAAGTGTTCAGTGAAATGGCCAATGCCAAATGTCAAAATGAAGAAGCAGAAACATGGATTTTTAGGCAACAGACAATACAAAAGGAAAGAAGTGACCAAATAGTATGATCAGGTGAAAGGTGGACAATTAATCATTCCTCCAACCAATAAATCAATTTACAAGCATTTCTTGTGTCTACAACATTTTAGGAACTATGTGAGGTCATAAAGAAAGCAAAATGGAAAGAGGACAGATGGGTAGAAGTTGGATTTATGCTTAAAATTATCATAGGCAATTGTTGAAAGCAACTTCTTATCAGAACTTAGAAATCATCTGAGAATTATGAATTGGAGACGAATGAGCAAATTCTCATTCTATCACAAGAAAAGGGGGAAAAGTAGGCTTTATTTATCAAAGACTCATTAAAGGGTTCCTAGAGAATGAGCCCATGTTGAAGAGGAATTGCCAACAGGCAATTATCCACATGAATGAATTACTTAAGGTACCCATAAAATGACAGAGAACTGATAATTTCATTTCTAGCAAATATGTTGGGTAAAGTTACTTTGGTTGTGCAGGGAACATATTATATTTATGTCTCTGCTGGTACCAAGTAAAAACAAGGTAAGCATAATCTATAGGCTGGCCTATCAATTAAATCATTTGGTGAAAAGGCTAGAGAGACATTTTCCCTTAGTTTATCAGGGGAAATGATTGGATTAAATCAGAATTTTTCAAAAGGAAAACAAGAAAAGGTATTAGAGGGTAGTTCTAATATATGTTAGAAACTTGGAAGGTAGAAAAATATGCCACAGAGCGTAGTGAATAAGAAATACCATTGAACATAGGTACTGAATTTTTATATATAGGGATCACCAAAACTCTTGGTAAAATAAGCTCTTTATTTATTTATTTTCTTGATAGTATTCCCACAAAGTTCATTTAAAGAGGTATGGGAGTTTTCACCTGTGGTATATCTGTCCCTTTCATGAGAATCTGTTTAATTCTCTAGCATGTTATGAGGCTCAAAGAAAAAATATAACAGGTATTTCTTGTGAAAGATAGGAGTTTGAGGAAGTTCAGTGTCTTTTGGCTTGGAAATTCAGGATAATAATATTAGATTATCTTTAAATGATATTTTAATGTTTATGGATTCTGTCATCCTAATAAGTCTGCAATGGAGGTAGTACTTATATGAATATCCTTCTTTCTCTTGGCCTGGATCTGTGATTTCACTGATGTAGGTAGCTCATGATAAGTAAAATGCTTTTAACAATGTTGGGCAACAACTTCTCTGCAACTTGTAGTCTTTGTTGCTTTCGAATACTGAGAGACGAAGTCAACAAGTGTTTGATGCTTACTATGTTAACTACATACGTACTCTATATGCTTGCTATGAATCAGACACCGTGCTAAGTTCTGGAAATGCCAAAATAAGCAAAAAGAAATACAGGGAACTTAAATTATTTTTTATTTTTATTTATTTTGGTTTTTAAACCCTTAACTTCTGTGTATTAGCTCATAGGTGGAAGAGTGGTAAGGGTGGGCAATGGGGGTCAAGTGACTTGCCCAGGGTTACACAGCTGGGAAGTGGGGAACTTAAATTTTAATGAAGATCATACATAAAAGTGTGTGAATTTAATATAAATTATACTGTACGATTAAAAATGAATATCCAAATACTCCAAATATTATATTTAATAAGATTTATTTGTAATAACTTGAAGGGAAGAAAAATCTCAGTAAAGAAAATCAGCTTTTCCAGCTGAGAACACCAGGATTGGGTTGCATGCAACTATATACAAACAATGTAAGCACACAGCTTGGGATCAAAAAGGAAAGGGATGTTGGGAAATATAGTTCAAGGGTTCAAGATTTTCTAATTACACAATATTCACTTATTCAGTTTGAAAATTGATTCTTGAGACCAGCCCTATCCTTTGACTGACCAAGCACTTGTGACTATGTGACTCTCTGACAATGAGTCCAGAAGTCAGGAGTCCAGGACTCTGCACTTAGACTGATGTTAATCTGATCCAATTCAAGACTCCTGGTAGGAGGGAAATACAAACAAACAAAAAGTATGAGGCTTTTTGGGGGAAAAGGCTTCTTTTTCTTCTGAGACCAGAGCGCTCTCTCTCTCTTTCTCTCTCTCTCTCTCTCTCTCTCTCTCTCACAATCCTTCTTTCTCCCCTTTCACTAAGAGACCAGGAGCTGTAGCCAAGGAGAAGTATGGCAAGGTTTGGAGGCATTTTAGTAAAGGTAGTCAGGTGATTCTCTCTCTCTCTCTCTCTCTCCAATTTTATACTAATAAATGCTAATAAACTAATATACAAAAGGAAGCTGAAAAGCAGGGATGAAAGGAGAAGGTATTGGGCATGAAGGCATGATAGAAACTTTCTGAGGAGTATAGCTTAGTAAGATTTGAAGAGATGGCTGGCCTGGTTACAAATAGAAGTTTGGGAAAGAACCCTCCACCTTCTGATCAGGCCAAAGATAATTACCAAAAAGTTTGAAGAAAATGAAGGAGGCTCTGGTGTCAGTTACTTTTACTATCAACTAAGGAAAATTCTTTATAGATGTAAATAAGCTTCTGATCTAGTTGCATAATGATTTTTTTTTGCTTCATCTTTTGATACTTAATTAAACAGATCTATGGATCTCAACTCAAAATTTTGGATTGGGGCATTTGTGTCCTTTGATTAACCTTAGGATATATTTACATACAGGTCACTGATGAGTGCAGTCATCTGCTACATTTAGGCTGCTCCTTTTTTGGGGGTACTATAGTAGTATTGGTTTTTTTTAAAATAAAAAACAAAAACCCTAAGCTTAGGATCTTTTGATCTTTTCCAAGTCTGATTCTTTTGCTGGGCTCCAAGATAGTTTATGTTGTTTCAACAAGATCAGAAACTCTAACTCTGGCATCTGCAAAGATTTTGCAAGTGTACTTTTGTTGCTGGTTTCTATCTCAAGAATTATGTGTCAGTTTAGGGAAAATCAAAAGCAAACTTTGTCTTCCTTTACTTTGGATGTCACTGAAAATTCTCAGGTCTCATTTAAGACTTTACTAGAAGTCTCTTTTGAATTTAAATCTCAGCTTTGAGCTTTTTTATGAGTTCAACTCTCTATTTGCTAAGCCTTTTTAGGGAGATGACTCATTTTCTAATAATAATAAGTAATTCAAATTTCTTATATTTATCTATAATAGTCAATATACATCTGCCCAACAGTTTACCAAACAGTTCAGGATACTAAGGTTTCTTAAATAATAATTCTGCAAATAAAGTATTATAAAACATGAGAGTTCATCAAACTTTACACTGAAGAAGTACTTGAACTGCCATTGTTTAATGCTTCTCTCATAGCTGTCCTTGATTCTCCCTTTAGTCTTAATTAAATTAACCCTTTGCAAAATAAACCTGAATCCTATGAAAAAAAATTGTGAATAGGAACACCTGAAGGAACAGAATACATGAAGAAAGAAATAGGAATCATGGTTTATTAATGTGAGCCTAGTTATAAGCATATACTATATTTTGCCCTACTGAGACTCATGTAAAGGAGATGTAGATATTAGGCAATGCAACATAGTAGAATCCCTATAATTATGATTCACAAACCTAGCCATATAGCCTATTGGTAAGATCATAGATTTAGAGACCTGGAGTCAGAGACGCCAGTAAATCTAACACCCTTATATTACAGATGAGGAAACCAAGACTGAGAAAGGTTAGATGATTTCTTATAGTCACATAACTAGTATGTGTCTGAGGAAGGATATGAACTCAGATTTCCTAAATCCAAGCTCAGAACTGTTGTGTGGAGATGCAAAGCATGGAATCGCTGCAAAGGTACAGGGATAGCCTCACCCAGAATTCCAGGGGATGCCCCTGGAGAACTTTGGGTGAGGGGGCAGTTGAGAAGGGTTTGAGACAGTTATTTTGTGGAGGTTGAAGTGAGCAGACACTCTGCTCGCTACTCCAGACTTGGGGGTTCACCTGAAGTGGCCATTGTAGCATAAGTCAGTGGTTTCTTCTCATAGGGTTAGCCTGTTTGTTAATATTATTCTTCATTAATATCAATATATAATTACCTAGTGATTTAGTGATTAGATATATAAATTATCTAACAAGTTCAGTTAGGTGCCTTCATCCCCTCCTGTGAGGGGGAAGGGCAGCTTCCATTTTAATAGTTCAGGATCACCTTTCCTTATTCAAATACCTTCATTAACCTCTCTAGGTTTCCTTGTTATTACTTAATATAACCTTTATCTTCAAGTCTGTACCTGGTAGTTATTTGGGGGGATACTCACAACTCAGTCTGAACATCTAGTTTGAATCCTGTCTGCTGCCAGTTTAAGAAGATCATCTCTGTCCTCAACAGTTAGTTAACTAGCTTCTGTTTACTTCATCTATCAATCTGTGAGGAATATAAATTAAAGAAAAGGAACATCATTGGGGTTTCATCCATAACTGAAACCGACCAGGATCTGATCTTGTCTCCATACCCAACTGAAACAGCAACTGTTAGAGGGGGAGGGGTTTGAGAGCCAGGAGTGTTTAGCCCCCTCCTTTCCTCACTGAAGCCTGTCAATCTGTGGCTCTGGACTTGAAGCTCTATTTGGCTCTATTTATCTGCTTCTCTAAATTATCTGTTATTATCATCATAACAGAACTCTATATACTGTCCTGCTTAGTTGCCTTATAATGTACATGATGAGGAGGAAAAAAAGGTCTTGAGAAATTCTCACAGTATTACTGTTATATTTGTAGTGATTGTAAGAAAGATGACTTTTCAATAGTCAGGATTAGAAGAGGAACTAGTTTTGTGACAGTGAATTTATAGACCTTATGTCAAATGGAACTAATGGGACAAAATAATTCCTTTTATATTCACAAGTACTTGGCAGTTTACCAGAATCTCAAGCTTTAATGGATGGTATTCATATATATATATACATATATATATATATATAATAATTTTAAGACCCTTTAACATCTTTGCCAGAACTTTGTTCTCTCTTAAACCAGAAGACTATCAGTTCTTCTGTATATATGAACCTTTTTGATATAGTACTGAGTCCTTTTTGCTACTTTCTTAGATGAATGTGGTGAATTTCTCCTTTTTTTGAAAAAAATGTATATTATGGTCATATCTATTGATTAAACAAATAGGAATTGGAGCTTTTACTGAATTGATGGAATTAATATTGAACATAAGGGTGATCATATTGATTAATACTGACTATAATGAAAGATGAAGAAGTTGGGGGGTAAATGTTTCTGGAAGAGAGAAAAATGGACAAATGTAATAAAATATTGATTTACATATGGTATTTTATAAACTTCAGAGGCAGTTTGGCATAATTAGAAAAGATCTAGCTTCAGAATTTGAGTCCAAGTACACTCATGTGTCATTTGGGGCAAGATTTCCATTGTCCAAGAAATTCTCACAGAATCCCTGGGATGGCATGTCTCTAATGGGAGAGACATATGAAGAAACATTCCAGGGTCAGAGCTAAGATGGTGAAGAAGGTACAAGTGGAACCCAGCTTGCCAAGGCAGTAATAGCAATAGACCTTGGTAACAGGAAAAGTAGCAACAAAGGCTTCTGGAGCTTTCAGCCACCAAATGGTAAGAGGGAGTTGGACAATTGCTTAGAATAAATTAAAGGGGTCCCTTTGCTTGCCCTAAGTGCAAGACTCTTGTTTCATTGCCCAATCACAGAACCAGATTGTAATCTGGGAGCAGGATCTCAGGATGAGGAGGAACACTAGTTGACTCCAGTGCTTGGGACAACAGGGGAGCAGGTGATCCTTGCCACTTTAAAGGAGAAAAGGGTACTTAGGTTTTCTCACAGACCAGAGAGTCAGGAGCACAAGTCAGGAGAGTATTAAACATGTCTCTCCTTATATCATACCTCCTAGAAAGAATTGAAAGCAAAAGTAGCTCTGATGAGAATTACACAAAGACTTGGAACAGTGCTCACTTCACCACAGGTACAGAACCCAACTTAATAAATAAATAAGTAAGTAAATAAATAAGGTTGTCTTTTTTAGAGATTAAAAGGAAAGAAAAAATGTTGGAAAATGAGCAAATAACAGAAAAAAAACAACACAAAAAGTTGTTTTGTTGAAAGAGAAGAGCAAAAAACAAACTCAAAAGAAGACAATGGATCCAATATTGCTGCATCAAAAGTGTCTAAGAAAAATGGGAATTGCTCTCAACATAATGGAAGATCTCAAAAAGTATTTTAAAAATTAACTAAGAGGGGTAGAAGAGAAATTGGGAAAAGAAATGAGAATGATTCAGGAAAATCATAAAATAGAAGTCAATATTTTGGTAAGGGAGGCACAAAAAAACCTAAAAAAAAATCTTAATAAAGCAGAATAGGCCAAGTGGAAAAAGAGGCAGGAAAATCCAATGAGTAGAATACTTTTCTAAAAAGCAGAATTGACCAAATGGAAAAAGATATAGAAAAATGCACTGAAGAGAAAAACTTTTTGAAAGGCAGAATTAGCCCTATGGAAAGAGGTAAACAAGGTAAAAAGATTCACTGAGGAAAATAACTTTTACAAAGTAGAATTGACGAAATAGAAAATGTGATATAAAAGCTCACTCAAGAATATCATATTTTAAAAGTTAGAACTGGGCAAATGGAAGTTAATGACTCCACGAGACATCAAGAAACAATCAAATGAAGTGAAAAGAATGAAAAAATAGAAGAATATGTGAAATATTTCAATGTGAGAATAGCTTACCTGGAAAATAAATCCAGAAGAGATAATTTAAGAATTATTGGACTACTTAAAGTCCACCCCACACCTCTCAGATTGCCTATTATGACAGAAGAGAAAATGACAGAATTTGGAGGTGATATTGAAAAGTTAAGACTCTAATGCCCTTTTGCAGGAATTGTGATTCAACCGTTCTGAAGAGCAATTTGTACTGATGCCCAAGGGGCTATAATAGTGCATATCCTTTGACCTAGCTATTGTTAGTTTTCTATTCCAAAGAAACAACAAGCAAAAAGGGGAAGGATCTATATGTACATAAATATTTAAAGCAGAGAAATCCTCTTTTTAGGGATAGGCAAAGAATTGGAAAGTGTGGGGATATCCATTGATTGGGGAATGGCTGAATAAATTATAGTATATGATTATAATGGAATATTATTGTGCTGAGAGAAATGACAAGCAGGAAGAGCTCAAAAAAATGGAAAATCTTGAACAAACTGAAGCAGAGTGAAATAAGCAGAACCACATGAAAACTGGTAACAGGGACAAGAATACTATACAATGAACAATTATGAATAATAGCCATACTCAGCAATATAATATCCCAAACCATCTCAAAGGATTCCTGATAAAGCATGCCATCTGCTTCCAGAGAAAGAGAATTAAGAGTACAAATCCAGACCAAAAACTTTTTTCACTTTCTTGATTTTTTAATTTGAGTTTTCTTTCACAAAAAGATTAATATGGGAAAATTTTTTACATTATTTCACATTCAAAATCTATAGAAGACTGTTAACCACCTCAACATGGATGGAGTTTTGGTGGGGAAGGGATGGAGGGAGAGAATTCAAGACTCTATATTTGAAAACTGTTGGAAATTGTTGTTACATGTAATTGGGGAAAATAAAATTTAATTTTAAAATGTTAGATTAAAAACAACATCTATGGAGAGAAGGTGAAGTATACATCAGCAAGGAAGTGTCCTGTTTGTAGGCATCATGCCCTTTATGAGAGTGAGTAAGAACTCTGTCTATGAGCAAGGTAGGTGTACCCTACAAAGCATGAATAATCTCTTGACTGTGGAAGTAAGGAAACAAATTGGAGGTGGTACCATAACTAACCCTCTTTGTATATATTTTTAAAACGTTTAGATAGTTTATTTTCTGAGATTGTTTGAATTCAAGGTTTGAGATTTTGAACTGCTATGATCTTTTTACTCACATGATACTTTCAAAGGAGTAAATAATTGTTGACTCTTTTTGATAATACTTTGTGACAAATAGAGCATCCTAAATTTTTTCTTCAATATTTTCTGACTAGTCTAATCTTTGAGTCCTTTTACATAGTCGATAACATCTACTGCTATAGCAGTTTAAAAGGACTATATTTTTGGTCTAGTGTTTATCATCTAAGGGTTTAGATTGAAACAGTTGCAAATGAATTTCACAAAATATAAGGAAATTGAAATTAGAAATGATTCTGCTAATTGGTTGCTACTTTATTTGCATACTCATTTGCAGTGATTGCCAGAAGTATTCTAATTCCTTTTGGGTGGCAAGTCACTTAAGCACATATCTACTTCAATTTGCATATCATTTAATAAGGCTGCTATGATTCTTGCCACAGGAAGTTTTCTTGAATCTTTACATTTTTTTCCCTTTTCCCTTTTGATAATTTCCAATCTACTTAGGATTTCCTCATTCCATATCAGTCAAAATTTTCTCTTAGTTTCCTCTTCATGTTTTGAGAGATTTTTTGAATGGAAAAAATTTTGAAAGTATGTTTGTATATATATATATATATGCATATATATACACATACAAACTACAAATATATAAATTTATATATGAAATATATAGCATTAATATCCTTTCCTGTAATATGGGTTGTATAAATGACAAAGGGAATAGCTATATTTTTTTACATACCTAATGAGGCCTAAAAATTTTTAAACTTTCTTAAAGTTTAAATTTTAATATTTCATTAAAAATATAATGGCTGTGAAGGGAGTGGTGGTAATTTCACCAGCTGAAATACTACAATATATAATGAGAGGTCTCTCCATTTGCACCAAGAGGACAGCTGAATACACATTCCATACCAGTGGAAACTGCCTACACTCGACTCAACTCTGTCTTACTTTTTGTTACTACTTATGCTAAATTCTATCATTAAGGTAAAATGATATTCCTGTGTTTGGATTCAATATTTTTGCTAAAAGAATATTTGAACCAAGTAGAGTGAATGAAATGTGATCTCTTTCAAGGTTTTTAGAAAAATTTTATTAAAAAATATTCCAAGAATAATGAATGGAATCTATCTGACTGAAGAGGGCAGTGATGTCTAGTGTGATACAATGCAATCCCACAATTTACAACTTAATGCTGTTCATTTCATATTAGATTTCCCTTGGTAGGTAATCTTAAAGTCTTCCATTACTGTTTTATCAATGCTTTATGAAATTATACTCTACAAATGGTACTTTGTAGGAAATATCAGAAGTTCAACTACTAATGCATCAAAATGTTCCTTAAATTAACAGGAAAGCCTATTGGAAATAATCTTTTGAAACAGTGAAAATCTTATAAATTGGCTCTAGCTTCTCACTTCATAGACATTCAATTTAATTTATTTTTTAAATGATACTGCTAAAATATAATCAGATTTAGCAGTAAGCAAATTGACAACTTTAAAAAAAATCACTAATTTTTAAAGAGATAAAAGAAGTCTGACTAGCAGCAGTGCCCTTATGAGAAAGATTTATGTAAAACCAGTCTGTGGAAAGAGAGGAGGAATAAACTCTGAATCCCAAAAGTCTACTTAGAAAAAAGAACTTTTCCATTGTTAGTGTGAATAAATGTGGCAATAAGAGAAGGGGAAAATGAACAATAAGATTTATTTATATTATCATTTTATACTTGCCAATGCTAGTACAGAATGTGGTGTTTTGGTGTGTCCAGAGCAATGACATAGTAAACTGATTGGGTGAGATAGGGACATGGTTGGGGAAAATGGGGTCCAAAGGAGCTGTTTGGGCTTAACTGGCATTTAGGAATGCTACTCAACCTGTTCCCCTAGGAGTGGCAGCTCAACTAGATATAATATAATCTGGGGAGTGGGGTTACAAAGAGTAGGAATTGAGTGAAGCCATCTATCTTTTTAAACCTTGGGTAAGATCTTGCAGAATTTTGGCCTCTCAATCCATTTATTTATAGGGCTAATTAATAACTAGCTAACTAAATAAATAATACTACCAAATCTCTCTAGGTACTCATATGTCCCTTCCCCTCCTTAAATTGGGACCAAATCCTGCATTTACCCATTTACTAGGCAGTTGTTAGATGAGACCCCTTCTCTATCATATGGGAATAAATAGGTCTATGACTTTCATCTGGGATGATTTGGCCAGGTAGGATAGAGGAGTCCTGAGGTAAAAGTTCTATGAAACTGAAACTAATGAATGTATTACTCCTATGAATTAATCCAGTTCCAATGGGAGTCCTGCAAAGGATCCTTCAGAGAAACTAGGAGACTAGAGTGACTATTGATTTTTTGTGTGTGTGTGTTTTGTAGAACTCAGAGCAGTCTTTCAATCATTTTGTATTCTGAATGGAAATCTCTTTCTCCTCTTCTGGTTCTCAGAGCTTTATAGCATTAATGGACCAAGAAAGGGAAACCAACATCTCCCAAGATGAGGATCAGACAGGTACAAATGGTGCTGGGAAATAAAGAAATATCTTAATATATTTTATTTTCCTCCTGGCAGGAGCAGATCCCAAATTCTGCAGAAGAAAAGAAGGTATGAATCATAGGATTCCAAGAGTAGTGACTATATTTGGCAAAATTCTCAAATCTCTTTCTCTTCACTGCTCCCTGTTTGTTTTCATTCCTATTCCTTTCAGAAATGCCTGTCAAGTTTGCTTTTCCTTCCTTCTGTTACAATGTTTTCTCTCTAGTCCTACTCTTCTCAGAGAAGGATTTGGCATCTGCTTGTACCAACTTGGTGAGCAAGTATCACTACTTTCAAAGATACTCACATTTTTTTGCTGTTGTCATTAGTCATATTAGATGTGTCTGAATCTTGACCCTATTTGTAGCTTTCTTGGAAAAGATCCTGAAGTGACTTGACATTTCCTTATTCAAATAATTTTCCAGATGAAAAAACTGAATCAAACGGTTAGGTGACTTGCTCAGAGTCATATAGCTAGTAGTTGTGTGAGGTCAGATTTGGATTCAAGAGGATGAGTCTTCCTGACTTAAAACCTGACTCTCTACCCACTTCACCACTAACTGCCTATTTTCATTTTTAACCTTGGACAAATATGTAATAAATAAATGAGTAGATCTTTCCTATGCATCTACTGTGCTATGCATTGGGAAAGTAAAGGCAAAACTGTAATTTTCTCTCATGAAGTTAATGATCAATCAGTACATCTGCAAACAATTATTAAGCACCTACTATGTGTCAAGTACTGTTCTAGTTAATGGAAATGCTTGTAGACATTGTATACATGATAAATATATACAGAGTATATACCAAATGAATACAAATTAATTTTGGGAAACAGGGCACTAGCAGGTGCTGTCTAGAGGGGGTGAATTCAGAAAAGCTTCAAATAGAAAGTGGCCTGTTAGAGACATACTTACACATTATTTTTGAAATGACAGACTTTTTGCTCTCCTTAAAGGAATTACAAATATTAATAGACTTTAGCTTTTTTAGATTTCTCTGAAATCATTTCCAAAAGGTATGTTTTCCTGGAATGCCACAGGATTTCACTAATAATGCTTAGAAGTATGGCTAATGACCTTGGTCAAATCTTCATATTCAATGTCATTATTTGTAAAATGATCTCCAAAAGTCTTTCTAATTTTTTTGAAATCCACTGAGTCAATCTTTCTTGGTAGAAGTAGTTTAAGACTTTATAAAATACATTTTTTTAAATGACCTGGAAATGAAAAGTAATGCAAATTTAAAAATGACTATAGAATCTTTAATTGTAATTGAATTGGCCTTTCATTAATTAAAACATTCAATTTCAGTTGAAAATTTCATTTATGTAAATTAATGTATTTTAAGACCTATCCAAATAGGTAAAAATGAAAATAAAAGTGAAATAAAACAAACTTTTTAAAAAATTGTGTATTCATGAAACATTTCAGATTCATCAAGACTATTTAAGAACATGTTTTTACAATGGGTAGGAATTTTGGATTATGTGGAGCTGATTCTTGTCTTGGAGGGGAAAAACAGAAAGAAACAGAACTGAACTGGCAGCTTGAATCTGTGAAAACCAGGTTAGAAATTAAGTCAAATTTGCAGTCTTGTAGTAGCAAAAGATATGGTTGGATAAATCATTTGACAAGTGTTATAATTAGGTATTTTCCATATTTCACTCACCAGTCTATTTTACTTCCACACTGGTTGCTATGGCTCCTAAGGCTGACTTCCACCCTATGACCAACTGGCTGATTGATGTGTCCCTGACTAAAACTGTCATGGCATGAGAAAACCCAACTATACTTCTCAGTTCACTTTGAATTTATTCTCTGGTTCTTTCCCTTTCCACATTGGCTGTCTTAACCCCTCTATGGAATCCTTCCTCCATTCCCACTACTCTCTTCGTTCCCTTTCCTCTTTTGTCTTTCTTTATTAGAATGAAAATTCTTTGAGAATAAGGGCTGCCTTATTTTCTTATTTTTGTATTTTCAGTGTTTAGAACAGTGTGTGGGATAAAATAAGTATTTAAAAATGCTATATCATGTAATTGAAAAAAGTTATATATATATATATATATATATATATATATATATATATATATATATATATATATATATATATATATACTTTCTATCTGCCTATATGCCTGTCTGTCTGTCATCTATCATCAACCAGAAAATTTAAACTAATTAAATATAATTTTATAAAGAAGAGCTTTTGGAAATTCTTTTGGACTTTTTCTTAAAATCAGATTCAGACAGCCTCCAAAAAGAATACAGAGAAAGGAGAAAGTGATGTTAACATATTTTATCTGACTTTCCTGTATATTATCTGTAGCTTTATACAAGGTATATCATTCAAATAATTCAAGCTCAATATGCTATATCTGTGTAAGCCAAAAAAGGGGAAAAAAGATCACATTGGATAGATTACTCTAAAAAAGCAAGGATTTAAAAAATCTTCAGTGTATACCTCTTATAGAAACATAATTTTTCTTTTCTCCCAGTTTCTCTTTGATCTAACACATGTGTCTATGGTTGTTGGGGCTTGTGTTTAGGAAGGACTTTACAGAAGATGTACCATGTATAGGAAAGAAATGTCAGTTCAAAAAACTACTACAGATTCACTTTCTTTCAGGTTATTTCGTGTGAATACTGCTTTGGAAAGAGCAGAATGGGATGATTAAGAAATAAAGAATGTGCTCAATATGCTTCTTAGCAAAGCATGGAGGATGATGAGGGATTCCAGAAGTAGCACTAAAAACAAGTGGCATAAAGCAGGCATATTTCCAAAAAAATGTAATGTCTGTCCCCTGGCTTCTATAAATATGTCTAATTAAGCATCACGCTTTCAAAAGAATCATATACCCCTGAAATTGGATTTTGTTGGACTCTCTAAAGTGCACGTTTTTATATATGAAGTACTGTAACTGGCTAATGGGTGATATGGCAGGTAGAGAAAATAGTATAACAGAACTGTGACTCAGGAAGCCATGTTTACATTAAAATAACATACAAAAATGAGTACATTGGTCTCTTAAGCCTTTTAAATCTAAATAGTTTACAT
>NC_058130.1:324304688-324360345 GCF_016433145.1 Gracilinanus agilis
TCATGTCCACCCCGACCCATGCGTTCAAGCAGTTGTTTTTCTTATATGTTTCCTCTCCTGCAGTCCTTCCTCTGAATGTGGGTAGCATCTTTACCATAAATCCCTCGGAATTGTCCTGGGTCATTGTATTACTGCTGGTACAGAGGTCCATTACATTCAATTTTACCACAGTATATCAGTCTCTGTGTACAGTGTTCTTCTGGCTCTGCTCCTTTCGCTCTGCATCAGTTCCCGGAGGTCTCTCCAGTTCGCCTGGAACTCCTCCAGTTTATTATTCCTTTTAGCACAATAGTATTCCATCACCCGCATATACCACAGTTTGTTCAGCCATTCCCCAATTGAAGGACATACCCTCCTTTTCCAATTTGTTGCCACCACAAAAAGCGCAGCTATAAATATTTTCATACAAGTCTGTTTATCTATGATCTCTTTGGGGTACAAACCCAGCAATGGTATGGCTGGATCAAAGGGCAGGCAGTCTTTTATAGCCCTTTGAGCATGGTTCCAAATTGCCAGCCAGAATGGCTGGATCAGTTCACAGCAATGCATTAATGTCCCAATTTTGCCACATCCCCTCCAGCATTCATTACTCTCCCCTTCTTTCATTTTAGCCAATCTGCTAGGTGTGAGGTGATACCTCAGAGTTGTTTTGATTTGCATTTCTCTAATTATTAGAGATTTGGAACACTTTCTCATGTGCTTATTGATACTTTTGATTTCTTTACCTGAAAATTGCCTATTCATGTCTCTTGCCCATTTATCAATTGGGGAATAGCTTGATTTTTTATACAATTGCTTTAACTCCTTGTATATTTGAGTAATTAGACCCCCGTCAGAGTTTTTTGTTATAAAGATTTTTTCCCAATTTGTTGTTTCCTCATCTTGTGAGATTTTTGCCCTGGAAAGTGCTTGCTTATCATCTTCATGAATGAACTAATGATCTGACCAAAATCTTGTAACAAAGATACAAGTAAGTTCTGTGCTTGGTGATCCTGCTCTATTTTTTCATCATAAACAACAAACAACAGCCTTTAATCTCAAATTTTATTAAGATTGCCATAGTCTTTTCCTGGGTGTGTGGATTTTAGCTATTCAAATGAAATGATAGCTATTGTTTTTGTTCTTAATAGGAAAATAAAACTTATAATCAATATGTGGTCTGAGTATGACAGAGTAAAATGAGGTCTTCCTGATGAATGATCATATGTCTGGATGGTCCATTATTTCCTTTTTGCCACGTGGATTTGGTCTATATTTTAACTTCTCTAGGCCAATTGGGGTTTGTTTTTTAGCATAATGGTAGAACTGATGAAATGTTTTCCTGTGCTGTATTAAGGAAGATTTTATGTTTGCTTTACATTTAGTTTTCAGAAAGAAAAAGAGGTCTTAAATTTAGATCAGTATGTCCACATTTTAAATTTCAGGCACTCAAAGAACATTTGAAAATTATACATAAATAAATAAATATATATTTTAGATAATTGTATGAGCAAATAGATGCTCATAAATGCTAATTTTTAATGTATATAAAGATGCACAGTAAAGTAAAACTTTTAACACTTATTCAAGGGACCCATGACTATAAAACTCCTTTAAAAGTACATCTAGGAATAATCAGAAGTATGTAAACTTTGGCAGAAACACTTTCGGAATGTATGCTGTGGAATGTATGCTCTACAATAGGGCTGACAGAGGGTGGATTTCTGTTATTAAAAATTATCTTTTTGTCTTTTGTTATATTGAATCTCTGAGAGCTTGAAGTTCACTGTTGATTGACAGGTGAATCAGTTGGATGGAATGTTCCCAGAGAGGCATGCGGACTCAGGAGAGGGCAGTTGAGAACCCTGACAGAGGTTCTTGGGTCTTGACCTGTCTCTGAGACTGGAGATCAGTGTGGATCCTGGTCTTTGGGGAAATAGAGACTTGCAAACTCAACCCTGCAAGCTCCTCCTGTGTTTCCTGTACCTTCATCAGCCTGTATTAGACCACCATCTCTGTTTCTACTGCCCCAAGATATTAGGAAGTAAATCATAGTCATTTAGGCTTTCCAGGGCCTGGGAGGGATTTGGGAAGTGGGCAGGAGAAGAAGAAGGGGGTGGAAAAGGGTGGATATCTCAACTGATTAGCTTAAGATCTACTGAAGAAGAAGCTGAAGATTTCACAGCAGTTTGCCTGCTCTGGTTTAGCCCTGGCCAGGCTGTACCAGAGAGAAGCTATCATCTTGATTCCTTCATTTGCCTGCAGTTAGAGATTCATTAGTATCAATTTAAAGTAGGGTCTCTCATTACCTCTATCCCACACCATTATCCTTCTGTGTCAAATATATTCAAATTTTAAAGTACCTTCCTGAATTGGTTTCCAAAGCTTATTTGGGAAGGGAGTCATGCAGTCAGATTGCCAACGTTACCTCAGCTGAAGAGCCCAATAAGTAATATCAAATTAACCCCAGGTGGGTCCCGAAGGGATAAACACTTTGACCTAAAGGATCCTGCCTGGGCAACTGTTATCAAGGAGAAGTGCTATCCTATCCTCTCTCTGTACTCCATCTTCATATATATCTAATAGATAGTAGTACCTCATTTTAATATAACACTTTCAAGGTAAGAAATTGTTTGATCACATAGGCTCAAAGGACTTCCTTATAGAACAATTTCCTTTTAATATCATTTAATTAAGGCAAATTCACTGAGTCTACTATCAGTCAAATAAATAGGGCATTTTAGAACTGATGGCAAGAAAACCTGAATTTATGATGTCACATTTAGGAAACATGGCTCTAGATAAATAAATTCAAAGTAAATTCAAAACATGGCTGTAGATATGTCCCCTCAGAAATTTATTTACATTGAAATCACTTTGGAGTTTACCATTAGATACATTTTCCTGAAAGATATTGCTGAGTTTTGAAGGAAAAAATGTTATTACATTCAACAAGATAAAAAAAAAAAACCTTCAATGATTTTACTTAAAAAACAAATCAAAGCTAAATGCAAGAAACACATTCCTAGTGTTTTCCCCACTGTTCAAGATTATACTAATTTATATACATTTTTACAAAAAACCTTGCTGAATGAATAAACCGCAGAGCTGTGAATATTTTTGGCAACATGGAATACACAGCTTTAGAAGGTGTGAATCTTTTTTTTTCTATTTACGAATAGAAAAGATTCACAGTTTTAAAATATGAATATATTACCTTTATTTACATACTTGTTTTAAAAGTTACTCTTAGAAATATTAGCAGAAAATTATAATTATGTATTTTGAGAATTGCTATAAATCATAACTAATAATACCTTAGCATTCTATTAATTTCTCAGTATAATCAATCTAGGTATGTTAGGGCTCTCATTTAAAACTAAGGGTTGGACTAGCTGATTTTTGAGATTCTTGTGAATCATAAATTTTGAATAATTTGCTAACTTTATTCTATATCACTAAAGATATAAATACATATGATCTCTGATATAAGATTTGTGATTATGTGATATTATATGAAAAAAGAACTGTGTAAATCAAAATATAGTCATTAAGTCTATTGTTTAGTAAAAAAAAAATCTGGAAGAGGATAGGCATCTTTGATTCAGAGGTCCAATATGAAATGAACTCTCCATTTAATTTCTAAATTAACTTTGTTATATAAAGCTTTCCAAAAAGGCTAAAAAGGAGGTAATGAAATTAATATTGATAACATTTAGGAAAATTCTTAAATGAGATTCATAGCTATATCTAGTTGACTTGACCACAATTAGGGTCAACAGTCAAAAAGTTAGGCAACCAAGCACAAATGTAATTGAATTGACTAGTTTGACTGACTTACCAATTAATGGTAAGATTATTCCATGTAGAGATAGAATGAACTGGTTTTCAGATATGTTGTTTTTGCTTATTCCACAGAAACAAAAGGTGAATCCAACTTCAATCTCTTTCTCTCTTTCTCAACTCTTGTGAATATATGCATATATACATGTGTGTATATTGCCTTATGGACTAAAGAACAGTGGGTCTAGAATAGCTTAGTGGATTAGAGGTTAAATTTGTAGATTCAGTAGAGAAGAGTATAGCTTTATTTTGATGTAATAGTCCTAGCCATATTGACAGTGAGTTTAGTCTTATATGATGAGCGCATGCTCATATACACTTTTACTCCATTACCTTGGACTGAAATTTTTTCATAGAATTCAAAAATTTATTTGAAAATGTCTCTTCCCCATGTTGAAGTGAAACATCACTTTTACCCTTGCACCTTTGCCATCCTTTCCTCCTTCTCCTTCCTACTAAACCAGATAATCTAATAATCTTTAAAAGTTCTTCACAGGATTTGGTAAATTAGTTACTATGAGAGGAAAACAAATATTAGTCTCATTTTGAAGGATATTAATGTGTTAAGTAAATCTGTTAAATTTTCTTTCTAAAGTATTAATGTAGTTTGGGGGAGATAAAATCTTGTTTCAATCTCAATACTGAAGAAAGAAGCTTCTCCCTTCCTCAAAGTTATAAATAAAATACTTATTTGGCCGTACCATTTTAGTATTGGAAATATTGCCATGATATATTTAAAATGCATAGTAAAGGATATAAAAATAACTTCTCTGGAGTTTTTTATACATTTATTGCAAAGCCACACTAATTTAACCTTATGGAAAATAAAGAAGGGTGATTTTACTATAGACATTAGTTGATTATTTTTATTTATTTCATTTTTTAAAATCTCTTTTCCTCAACATACAATGTACACACTAAGTACCAGGAGAGAATCGGTCTTTTATAGCAATATTTACATACCAAGATTTCTTCCAGCTTGTACCTGCCAAGCAAATAAATGTATAGCATGAATTAACAAGCATTCTGCACCTGGATTCTCTCAGCAGAGTACTCAAAATAATTCTTTTCATAGTGTGAGCATAGTGGTATTTCTACCATAATGTCTAATATTAATACAATAAATTGTATATGTTAAAGTTAAGTAAAGGAGGCTCTGAATTCTTAGAACTACAATGTTGTACTATTTCAAAATCAAGAATAATAGGTAAAGCTCTATTGACGATTGTGGATTCGATGGGGAGAGAAAGGCCAAATAGTACAGTCCTATGTAATAAACAGAATGCATTATATGAATGACAGGAGATGAATTGGTAAGGATGACTTGTTAGTATTGACCTTAAAATTGCTGTGCTGGCAGTGACTGGTGAAGACTTCAATGCCTTATATATCATGTAAATCTTGAGGAGAGAATCTGAGAACTAAATCCTTCTAGGAGATGGATTTTGAATAGAACAAAAATCTTCAAACATCTGAAACTTTTCAAAATTCACACTATTTAGGAGATAGGAATTTAGTAATATAGACAACATTTTTTGGGGTCAGACTTGTGAAAGAAAATGAATACTGAGACTCCTCTTATTTATAGACTGTTAATATTTAGCATTAAATATAATTTAGGAGAAATGCATATCTGTGTAGCCCTCAAAACAGCTGTTTAGTATTTCTAAAGACAGAAAACAGACATGTGAATCTTGTGTGTATATTTTGTACTTGAAGATTACATGTAACAAAGCTTTTGTAATAGTTTGCTCTTTGTTAGAAAACAAAATGAGGTTATGAGAGTATATTCGAATTACAATTTCGAAGTGCCTGGAACATGAGGATGAGAAACAGAGTGCCTATACATTCTAGGCCAAAAATGTGCACTAACATTCATATTGCATAAGGAACTCCTTGTTAGTAGGTACAGATACTTGTTTCAAAGCAGCAGCTGTTTGCTTACTTGAGAAATTTAATATTTGGTTTTCCATGCATTTTATCTGGAGGAGGATGCCATGTCAAATTATGGAATATCACATTTCCCCCCTTATTTGGAAAGATACCAGTAGAAAGGCAATACATTTCAGAAGTCATTCTGAGTTAGAATTATAAACTATATTTATTAAAAATTAGGCAGCTAGGTGGTACTCTAGCTATTGGAGTGTTGGAAATAGGGTCAAGAATATCTGAGTTCAAATTTGAATAAAAATTTTTATATATGTGACAGTGAGAAAATCACTTATCTTTTTCCTATTTTGGTCACTTATCTGTAAAATGGGGATAATAATAGCACTCCCTCTCCCATGTGATTGTGAGGTTATATCTACATATATTGTTCACAAACCTTAAAGCACAATATACATGCCAGCTATTATAATTATTTGAAGAAGGGTCAGCTCTCACTCTGGAATATATTAAAAGTCTAATCTGAGTTTGTCTTAAACAAAAACAAACAAAAAAATTGTTAGAGGTTCTATGTAGTTGAATTCTGTATTCCCAGAAAATGCAATATCATGTACAAAGAAAGATTTTAAGATAATGCTTTGGGGAATCTGCTTTTGATGTTTTTATATATTTTAAAATCAGAATATTATTGATGAGCATGTAATCATTCTCACAGAGCCTTTATAAAGATGGAAAAGTTGGCATACACTTTAGTAGTTAGTAAAGTCCTCCTGGTCAACTACTGTTATCTATGATCTTTTCTGTTCTTTAGGTAACTTCATTTCTTTGAAATATCTTGCAAATTGATCCCTAAGTGCCTTTATAAGAAATTTTCTCTGATATCTCTTGGGCCATAACTTGCATTATGAATATTTGGCTTGCCAAGTAAGTACAAAGAATTTCCTTACACCATCCTCATCCCCACCACTCCTAAATTTAGAAGCAAATCTGATCTTGCTTTTCTCCCAAGAGTTTAGAATTTCACTCAAAACTATAGGGATATGAAATTTGTTTATCCTCAGCAAAATGCTAATGTAGCTCTCAATTTTAGCAAAGAAAGTTAAAAATGCATATAAAACTCTTTTCACACTCTGGCTTCAAACCCCTGGGAAACAAGTTTGATGAGCTACATGTTAGTGAATCAGAAGCATGTGGATCTAATTCAATTAAATAAATATAGTTTTTAAGTCCTAACAAGTTATATGAAATATATTTGGGGGTAAAACTACCCCCAAATTTATTGGAAAGAGTGACTTTTGAATGGGTTTAAATGATGTTATGATATAAAAGTACAGCTAAAGCCACCTAAAGATGCACTTGATTTTGTTATACACACATGTGCTACAAAATTAGTGAGTCAAAATGAGTTGTAAGCATTATGCAATGGAAATAACAAATTATAGCTTTCTTTTATTGGATAGCAAAAATATGAACAAGGTGGTAAATTATTGCAGGAGTCTTATCTATTGCACCAAGTATGAAAAAGATTGATTCAACAATATTTGTTCTATAAACATTTGGTAAGGATTTACAATGGAGAAAACTCACTAGAAGCTGAGGAATACATCTTGATTCCTCAGAGATCTCACTGATTTAGGTACTCTCTCCAGTAATGCCAATTGCAACCCATTCATATTTTCTTACCTTCTGTGATTCTTGTCTATGTCTTCTTGCAAACTCCATAAGAGGTCATATGATCTGGGATAGGACTTTTCTGCATATTTTCTTTCTTGAATGAATGTCCATTGAGCCATATATGAAAATATTTCAGTTACTCCAGACTTTCACTACATGATCAGCACACATTTTAAATTTTATTTTTATTTATTTTTGGGGGGAGAATTTAATTTAATTAATTAATTTAGAATATTTTCTATGGTTGCAAGATTTGTGTTCTTTCCCTCCTCTTCCCCCTCCCCCCTCCCATAGCTGATGTGCAATTCCACTGGGTTTTACATATATCATTGATCAAGACCTATTTCTATATTATTGATATTTGCACTAGGGTGATCTTTTACAGTCAATATCCCCAGTCATATCTTCATCGAGCCATATGATGAAGTAATTCTGTGTTTCTACTCTCAGAGTTCTTTCTCTGAATGTGGACAGTGTTCTTTCTCATAAGTCCCTCAGAATTGTCCTGGATCATTGCATTGCTGCTAGTAGAGAAGTTCATTAAATTCATTTGTACCACAGTATATCCGTCTCTGTGTACAATGTTCTTCTGGATCTGCTCCTTTCACTCTGCATCAATTCCTGGAGGTCATTCCAGTTCACATGGAATTCCTCTAGTTCATTATTCCTTTGAACACAATAGTATTCCATCACCAAGAGAAACCACAATTTGTTCACCCATTCCCCAATCAAAGGACATTCTCTCATGTTCCATTTTTTTTTTTGCCACCACAAAGAGTGTGGCTATAAATATTTTTGTACAAGCTTTTTCCTTATTATCTCTCTGGGGAGAGCAGTGCTATGGCTGGATCAAAAGGCAGATAGTCTTTTAAAGCCCTTTGGACATAGTTCCAAATTGCCATCCAGAATGGTTGGATCAGTTCACAACTCCACCAGCAATGCATTAGTGTCCCAATATTGCCACATCCCCTCCAACATTTATCACTTTCCTTTGCTGTCATTTTAGTCAATCTTCTAGGTGTGAGGTGGTACCTCAGAGTTGTTTTGATTTGCATTTCTCTAATTATAAGAGATTTAGAACACCTTTTCATGCAGCACACATTTTTAAATACATATTTCTGATGATATTTCTTATGGTGCTTATTTTGAACTTTTTTAAAATGTGTTGCAACCTACTCGTACCAACCATGTATCTCTTTTTTGCTGATCTTTAATTTTAATTATTTGGAGATTATGATATTTTATGATTTATACTTCCAAATTTAAATAATAGCTTGCTTTTATAGAACTTACATTTGATTAGAGTTTAAGGCTTGAACATAAATAATTATTATTTTTTTTTTATCCTGGGACTCCATTCTAGGAGCATAGGGCCACAACCAGTAAGCAATGGGTCGCTCAGGGTCACCCAGCTGGGAAGTGTCTGAGCCCAGATTTGAACCTAGGACCTTTCGTCTCTAGGCCTGGCTCTCAATCCACTGAGCTAGCCCAGCTGCCCCTACTTTAGGTTGCAGTTTCTTTAGCAGATGTAGTTTTTACAGGGTGGGGTTGCTAGCCCCAAGCCCAACCCTCCTCCTTTTTCATCCCGGCTAGGGACCGTCCTTAGCCCAGGAGTGGTAAGGGTGGGCGATAGGGGTCAAGTGACTTGCCCAAGGTCACACAGCTGGAAGTGTCCGAGGCCGGACTTGAACCTAGGACCTCCAGTCTCTAGGCCTGGCTCTTAACCCACTGGGCAATATTACATGAGAATACATTAGACCATCAAAAACAATAGTCTTCTATGAGCTTAGAAGGTTGTTATCAAAAAGGTCATAAATGATTTGTCATTTAAACTTAATGTTAAAGAACATATAGAAGATTTAAAAAATATGTGTCTACATTTTGTCTTAACCTAATGATACATATTTGCCAGTGTACCTTGCTATTACAACTTATTGAAAATACCAGTTGTCTTACTTTCTTTTTTTTTTAAACCCTTACCTTCCATCTTGGAGTCAATATTGTATATTGGCTCCAAGGCAGAACACTGGTAAGGAATAGGCAATGGGGGTCAAGTGACTTTTCCAGGGTCACACAGTGGAAAGTGTCTGAGGACAGATTTGAACCTAGGACCTCCCATCTCTAGGCCTGGCTCTCAATCCATTGAGCCACCCAGCTGCCCTGTCTTATTTTTTTCAAAAGTATAATTTGGAACATTTAGAAAAGTTTGAAGTTGTGATTAAATTGTGATGAACAGTTTTGATCAAAGCTATTTTGTTATATTTCTTTATTGTAAGATGCATAGCTCTTAAGTAATACTTTATACTTCCTTAAAGTTTTAGTAAATTTGTTCAAAACCTAGACATGTATTTCTTTGAAAGCACATTTCTTAATAACATAATTGTTAGAGAGAGCACTGATTCAAATTATTCCATTTATTATAATAAAAACAATTCTAAATAATAAATTAGATTTTTAGAGGCATATGTTGAGATAAGCTGAATCTTCTTATGATTATAAAGAAATAACACTTAAACCCACATATATCAATATATATTTGTCACTCACAGATATGACAAAATTTTAAAGAGTTCAATAATCTCATTACTATTGATATTGTTTTTCCAAAATCAGGAAGAGAGACTACATGAGACTTTATTTCATCAATTTACCCAAAAAACATCAGATAAAAATCTGAATCCAAAAGAGATTTTCACATGTATATTTATCTGCTGCAAGAGTAATTCTGAAGGTCACTGATCATCAAAAAGAGTTTTGAACTAAGTTTTCCAAAGTAATAAAGCAAAAGATTCTTATAACTAAGAAAGAAATAGTTGGGAAATTCAAAATAAAAACTTTGAAGGAAATTGTTATCAGACAATCAAATTCAATGAACAAAGGAAAGAGCATAGAAAAGTTAGGAAGATTTAGGAAGTGTAGTTCAAGAAAGCGAAATTGACCAGAAAGCAAGAGAGCCCAAGGAAATTTTCTAAAAACCCTGTTATTCACTCTCTGAAATCAACTATATCATGTTTGAGGGAGGTTCAGAAGCATAAAAGGAGAATAAACTAACCAAACCTAGCATGTAATAGAATTGAATTGCTAAGGACTGAGCTGAGAAAAATATAAAAATCAGAATACATCTTAAAAGAAGTCAGGAAACCATGATGACTCTGTAGGGGTGCTATCGGAGTAAACTAGAAATGAGCGACAATTATTGAAAGGCAGAAATCATCATCATCATCATCATCATCATCATCATCATCATCATCATCATCATCAAAGATGGAAAAACACATAAAAGCACCACCTTTTAATACATGAAGAGGTTCCCTTTTCCAAAGTTCTATAATAATAAGCACATACTTATTTGAATGCCTACTATAAGGCACAATTATCATAAAAATGGCTGGAGCTTTTCATGCTTTTTCTGTTTGTCCTTTAAAGCAAAATAAAAATAAACAATTGTAACATTTTTAATTCTGCAACAAGTCCCATGTGACTTAAAGATCACCTTCTTGGTCATAGTTAACTTGGAGATTTCACTGCTATATTCAGATACTATTCTTTTCAAATATGAGTGACTTGATTAAATGAAATAAAGGCTCCAATCATCTTAGTTAAAATGATACTAAACTTGACGGGGACAGTAAACATTCTGGAATAGAGAAATAAAAGTCAAATAAATTAATTAATATTATTGATGTATTTTGGTTTTTTTTTTATTGCCTTTACTTACTAATATATCCCTCATCCAAAGAACTATCTCTTATAACCCAAAATTTAAAAAGGAAGGAAAAAAACAATTAGACAAAAGCTAGGTAATACAGTAATAAAGATCAACAGCACATACCAGTGATGACAAACTTTTTAGAGATCCCTATACTGAATGTCATACCCCTCCTCCCACCCCACTCCCCCTCATCCCAGACAGAGGAGGGAGGAAGTGCTTCCAATAAGCTGCTGGGCAGATTGGCAAGTGATGAGAGGCACTCATGGAGATGAGGAGGAGATTGGACCCAGTGCTTTGCTCCCCTCCAGCTATGTGCCACACTGTGAGCTATACTCCCTTCAAATCTAGCTCCCTTCCAACCCCACCACAGAAATCACTTTCACTATAGACTCAACAGGCTGCCTTCTATACCTCACCCTCACAAAGCATGTGACACCCCATCTCCCTTCAGCAACTTACCTCAGACAGGGGAGGGAGTAAATGCCCTCATTAGGCTGCTGGGCAGAGGAACTGGTGAAGTGAAGAGTGTTCTTAGGCTCATAGAGAAGGAGAGGGGAACATCTCTGCCCCAAGTCCCCTTGGCTTTCTAGAAGGGAACATGCTCTTTTTGGCACATACCATTTTGATTACTAATATCCCCTTATCTTTGGAATGAAGGGAAATGCTCTATCATATATCTGTATTCTTAATTTCTTAAGGTGTATTAATAATATATTAAATTGATTTTGCACAATTTGTTTATTCAGTTATGAACTGATGGACATTTAAATTGTTTCCAATTCAAAAAGTATTTAGTAAGTGCTTACCATCTACTTCCCATAGTACTAGATATAAAGCAATCATTACTCAATCTAAATGGAATTGCATTCTTACAAGAAAAGGAAAGGGAAGGACTTTTGAGATACATTGTATGTATTCACCCAGATCCACTCACTTATTCAAATACCACCAGTTCCATCCCATCAGCAACTATTAAAAATCAGTGCTTGATTTATTATTTTGTTAGTAGTTTATGCTTAATAAAGAGGTAAAATATAATGCTAATTAAACTTAAATTTGTGTTATATGTATGCTTTTTCCCCCCTGGTGGGTAAAAGGTTAAACATTTACTTGTATAATCCTGAAAGTAGGTGTATCAGGAGATTATACATTCAGGATAATACAATTATTATCAGGAGATAATACATTCATGATAGTGGATGCCAGAGTCAAAACATAAACATGGGAGATGGGGCTAATCTGGCTGGCTTTTAAAGTGTGGAAAGAGAAGTAATATACAATGAGGCTGGAAAGATAGATTGGAGCCAGGTTGTGAATGACTTTAAAAGGTACACAGAGAAGTTTATATGTTATCCTAGAGGCAAAAGGAAGCCACACAAGAGTTTATTGAATAGGGGTATGACAAAATTAGATTGGCACTTAAATACCTTGTATAAGAAAGATAGAAAAGACTAGTCTGAATCAATCATTTAAAAAACCTGGAAGAATGGTATAACAATGCATTTGAAAGAAAAAGGAAATGTTAAAAAGGCAGATTTGGGGGAAAAGATAATGAGAGCGGTCCTTTAATACTCTCCCAGCCTGTGCTGTGGTCTGAGAGTTACCACAAATGTCTTGAAACTATGACCAGACTTCCCTGTTTCCCTGTTGTTTTATGCTAATGCTCCTCCTCATCCTGAGACCACAGCCCAAGACTACAATATGAATCTGCATATTTGAAATGTGTCAATGTCACAAATGCTACAAGATTCTTTGCACTAAGGGAAAGCAAGGGGGCCCCTATAATCTCTTTATGAGCAGTTGTCCCTCTTACCATATATGGTTGAGAGCTTTGGAAGCCTTTGCTGCTGATTCAGTCATTCCTGAAGCCTATTGCCATGATGGGGCTTGTTTCATTTAGTGTGCTGCTTTGCACTCCACTTCCACCCTGGTGCACTTGATCTTTTGGGTCAGCCTTCTAAATTGTTTTGTACTGAAAAATTATTTCACCCTATTCTTTGGTGGGTTAGGCTGATCCAGAATTCATTTTGAAGCATTATATAATAATTTTTGGAGAATAATTTAGTAAATATCAAGTGGATCTATGTACTTTCACCATCTTTGCTCTCTTTGTCCTAAGAAATAATTTTATTAATCTCTACTTTGATTTTTAAGATTTCTTTTTTCATGACTAGATGGGGAAAATAGCTGCTAATCAATTGGATTATTTTCATCTCCATTGGTTGTACAGAGACCTTTTTAATTTTTGAAATTGATAATTTGGTTTTCTTCTCTTTAAAAATCAAATTAGCTAATACTTTATTTTATTGTTTTCCCCACAAAGTAGCTATACTTATTAGTCCATTAAAAATAAACTTTATTAATCTTTCCTCTGATTTTCAGGATTTCTGTTTTTATGACTATTTAATGCTTTTTAATTTCTGATTTCCTACTTTTTATTTTAGTTGCATGCCTAATTTGATGATCTATTTTTCTCTCCTTTTATGGTAAAAATGTTTAGAAATATAAACTTTCTCCCAAGTATTACTTTGGCTTTATCCCACAAATTCTGGTATATTATCTCATTATTCTTATTATATTTAATTAATTATTTATTGTTTCTATGATTTGTTCTTTGATCCTTTATTCTTTAGAATTAACTTATTTAGTTTCAAAGTATTTAAATCTATGCTTCCAAGGCCCTATATTGCATGAAATTTTTATTGCTTTAAAAAGGGTACAATGAAAATTTCTGCTTTTCTACACCTATCTGTGAGGTTTCTGTGTCTTAATATATGATAAATTTTTGCAAAAGTGCCATGCACATTTGAGATATAGGTAACATCCTTTTTGTTCTGATTCAGGACTCCTTAAAAGGTTTATTATATTTAACTTTCCTAAAGTTTTATTTGTTGTTTCATCTTTTATTTTATGTTTATATTTAACTAAATCTGAGAGGCACAAATAGTTATGTCATTATGTATAAAGTCTTTAAGTCACACAGTTGCCTTCCCTTAAAGATGGAATTGATTTTTCCTTTTTTAGTGTATAATTATTCTTCATATAATATGGGTATCTATGGGGAAAATAATTGTCAATTTAATGAAATTTAGGTAGATATTTTCCCCATATTAAATTCTTTTCAAGAAGTTGTTCATTAAATAATAATTTAACCATAACATCTTCAGCATGTTAACATTTTTAACTTATACTTTTGATACTAGGTTTCTTATTTTTTAAAACCTTTATCTTCTGCCTTGGAGCCAATTCGCTCCAAGGCAGAAGAGTAGTAAGGGCTAGGCAATGGGGGTTAAGTGACTTGCCCAGGGTCAAGCTGACTTTCCCAGCTGGGAAGTGTCTGAGGACAGATTTGAACCTAGGACTTCCCGTCTCTAGGCCTGGCTCTCAATCCACTGAGCTACCCAGATGCCCCCAGGTTTCTTATTTTTTAATTTAAAAATACTGGTGGTTTATTTTTATGAATTTACTAAGAGGAAAGTAAAAGAATTAACATGAAAGTAAAGGCATATTATCTTTACATTTATACTTCATAAAAAATTTACTGTTTGCTACTTTGAAAAAAAATATTGTTAGATGTAATAAACAGGTGATGTGTTTTCTCCAATGTCAAAGTGACAAACACCTGATCAGAGCCATTTCCCAAGAAGTATATAGTGAAAAAATAACATCTGCACATTAACTCAAATGATCTTGATAAACTAAAGCAGGTGCTCATATTAGCATTTCTAAAGCTAGAGAATAATTCATCTACAGAAACTTGATTTACTGTAATTTTAACTTGATTTACACTTCATTAAAAGTAAGCATATTACTCAAGAGATATATGCCTCAAAGTACTTATCAAAAGAAACATATTTAGAAGATTATGGGCTTACATAAAAGTCTGCTTCTAACAAGCTTTTCAACAAGAATCTTTTAGAAAATAGTTTTCTCCTTTGTTTTGGCTTTAAAAATATTAATTATTTATTTGTGAAGCAATGGAATATTTCAAAAAATAACTTAAATTTTTTTTCTCTTTTAATAGGCCATTAAAGATGAAATTCCAGTAGACTATTTCTATAACCAAATTTACTTTATTGTAACATTTCAAAAAGTGAATGTGAAGGAACCATATAATGGCAAGTCACCATTAAGTATTCTTTGACCAATGAGTTGTGGGTAAGATAATGAAAAATGTTTTTTCTAAACCATATAAGCAAATATGATTACTTTATGATCACATCTTTTCTGTTGTGTCAGTTCATGTAAGAAAATTAGCCTACTTTTAAATGAAATGAACAACTTTGTAAGCATAAATACGATAACCTATAAATATAATGATTGGAAATACATAATTAGCATTTAGGCTACTTTAAAAGAATGTTTTGGGGGGAGGAGAAAAGATGGTAGTGGTGTAGCAGTGAAAGCCTGAAAATTCTCTGAATATCCTTCCAAACTGATCTTTAAAAAGTGCATTAAAAGGACTGGAATCAAAACAAGACAAATGAAAGGGTTCTGTCATTGAAAACATTATGAAAAGTAGGCAGAGAGAGTGGATTTCCACAATAAAAGGAAGATCATAAAGCAAAAGTGCACACGTAAAAATGCTCATTCTTTAAAGCACCAGACCCTGGAAGTGAGGTCCAGAGGTTCATAGCATGCTGGGGGCTCTCAAACCTCCGTGACAGCAGTGAGGACACCCCAGGGCATAACCCAGGGAACCAGGGCATAGGCAAAGCTTGGATCACAGGTCTAGGGCTACGCCAACCAAAGACATCTCAGAGGAGAGAAACTTTCAAAGACTTACCCCAGGACAGAATAACTCAGTCTGCCTAATCCAGTAAAAGAGCAGAGAAGAGATTCTGTTTTTAAACTTTTACTATAATGCGGTAATTCTGCTTAGTTAAAAAGCAGGAGAAAATAATTTTAGGACACATGCTCTTCAATACATCAAAAGAATCAGCAGAAGTTGAAATAGCTTTCATTGCAATTATTAATATTGTGCACAAGTTGAAATCCATAGTTTGCCAGTTTCCACCCAATATTGAGGTTGATTTGATCGTAATGATGATCTTTGGATAGATTACAGTATTATTACTAAGACTTGTGATCTCAATTTGAAGTAAATGACATTAAAGAGTTCTGTCATCTGATAAGGCAGTGGAAACAATTTAAAGGTTGCTCCAGTTTTAATACTCTGACACAGAAATTGGTCACATATTAGATTACTTAGATTTTATAAGTAAGATAAATTTTCAACACTGACTATATAGCTTTCTCATAGTTATAAGCAAGGGAAATGCTATTAAAAGGAAGACTTAAAGAAATTAATTACTAGAGATTGTGTTCTATAATCAAGATTGACTAGTTTTGACTCCAGTAAACAGACCCTTCGATGGTCAATCTTAGGCATTTTGTTATAACTTAATTGGAATATAGTGGTTCTCCCTGGGTTAATACCTTAATTTGAGAAGAGTCAAGAGAATGTGTGAGACAGTAAATTACATTATCTGCCAAACGCAAATTGAAATAAAAAGATATGGTAATCAAGGGCATCGCTGGTTTAAGATATGAATTTATTTGTAAAATATTGTGAAGAAAGATAATTGAAGATTATTAGCAATATCTCCTCATGAAATAACAAGAAAGATTTGAGGATAAAATCAGAAAGCTTATTAAGCAATCTAAGTAAAACCAAGACCAGAATATTTACTGATGAAATAAGGATAAAAATGAACAAGATATAGAAAAAAACATGTCAAAATTTCTCTAGCAAATTATTTTCTCCATCTGTTAAAAGTTAATCATAGGGGCAGCTGGGTAGCTCAGTGGAGTGAGAGCCAGGCCTAGAGACAGGAGGTCCTAGGTTCAAATCCGGCCTCAGACACTTCCCAGCTGTGTGACCCTGGACAAGTCACTTGACCCCCATTGCCCACCCTTACCAATCTTCCACTTATGAGACAATACACCGAAGTGTTAGGAGCCAGAGCCTCAGGATAAAATCAACCAATCTCCTGGGGTACAGACTGCTAGGAGCCAGAGCCTTAAGATAAGAGTAGTTAACCTCCTGAAGAGATGATATTGATCATGGGATTGATCATGCATAGGTAGCAATAATTAAAAATTACCTCAAGGACCTTCTTTCCGCGTTCCTTTCCCTTTAGTAAATGCTAACCTCATTTCACCCTCACCCTATATATTCTTGTCATAGACTTGCAATAAACGAGCCTTGTATCCATTCAATTGACTCTGTCTGTCTTGCGCGCAAGGTCTCCCTTCTTCTCTCCCTGTGGGTTCTTAGGTTGCTGTCTCCCGGACCCCCGATTGTCTCTGGCTGGACCCGGACAGTGGCGCCCAACGTGGGGCTTTATTTTATCGGGGACAAGAGGTTCCTCAAGAGAGGGATTTTTGCAAGGCTCGTCTAAAAGAGACGAGGGACGCTCCTCTTTAAGGGGCGAGCTTTGTTCTTTAATTAAGCTCCCTTCTTCAGTTTTAATTTTAGATCCCAAAATAGCATCCTCAGCCAAGCTGAGGAGGTGCAAGGCTTGTTGACTCGTGTCGGCTTCTTTAAGGATATCACGAATCAAGCCATAGAAAGAAAAGTAATTATCTGGAATTTCTTTGCCTGCTCTTAAAAGGCCATTAAGTTCCTTACCCACTTCATTCCAAGTGAGCGGATGAATGCCTAGGCTATGTAGAATAAGCCAAGGGCAGTGCTCCTCTATGAAGCAGAAGAACCTGAACAGGTCCTTCTTTTTTACTCTGATGCCTCTCTCCCTGAGGTTATGCTTTAGTTCAGTCACGAACACTGTTTCCTTTGAGAGTGTCTTTCCCATTTTCACACACACTTTTAGGGAAATACTCTTGAATTTTAAATGCCTATGGGGGATGGGACAACTTACCCTTATCTCAAGGCGTCTTGCTCAGCCTCTACCCGTTAAGTATATTCGCGGCCGCGACAGCTGCTCCTCGGTTGTCCGGTAAGCCATCTTCACCTTGCCCCACACGTTGGGCGCCACTGTCCGGGTCCAGCCAGAGACAATCGGGGGGTCCGGGAGACGGCAACCTAAGAACCCATAGGGGGAGAAGAAGGGAGACCTTGCGCGCAAGACATAAGGGCCACTGATCCCCCTGCAATCCAGGCTGATAAAATTACCTGGAAGTCTGATTCTCCTGTCTGGATCGACCAGTGGCCTCTAACATCTGAGAAGGTTCAAGCTGCCCTAACGCTAGTGCAGGAGCAACTTTCTCTTGGACACCTTGAACCTTCCACTTCTCCGTGGAATACACCTATCTTTGTTATTAAAAAGAAATCAGGAAAATGGAGACTTTTACAGGATTTACGTGAAGTTAATAAAACCATGCTTCCCATGGGGGCCTTGCAGCCAGGCCTTCCGTCCCCGACCGCCATCCCAAAAGGGTTCAACAAAATTGTCATCGATATTAAAGATTGCTTTTTCTCAATCCCTCTTGATCCCTCTGATAGCCCTCGCTTTGCATTTTCCATTCCCATAGTCAATCATATAGGGCCTAACCCCCGATTTCAGTGGTCCGTTTTGCCCCAGGGTATGGCTAATTCTCCAACATTATGTCAGAAATTTGTTGCTCAATCTATTGACCCTGTCAGGACTCAGTATCCCTCGGCCTATATCATCCATTATATGGACGATCTCCTCATTGCTGCCCCTTCCCCCTCATTGACACAGACTATAGCTCAGGCTATCGTCAGAGCGCTCCAAGCTCGCGGTTTTAGCATTGCCCCAGATAAAATTCAAACTCAATACCCCTTCACCTTCTTAGGATTTCGGCTTGAACCCGACCGGCTGTTTTCCAATAAGGTTGAGCTTAAACGCTCTTCCCTCAAAACTCTTAATGATTTCCAGAAACTTTTAGGGGATATTAATTGTCTACGTCCCTATCTGCAACTTTCAAAGGCAGACCTCCGTCCTCTGGAGGACATTCTTAGAGGGGATGCTGACCCTTCCTCCCCTCGTTCTTTGACCCCAGCAGGTGAAGCTTCCCTCAAAAAGGTGGAACAGGCTATAGCCACACAGAATATTGGATACTTCTCCCCAAAATTATCCCTGTATCTCCTTATCTTCTCAACTGAATTTTCTCCCACTGGACTCCTATGGCAAGATCCTACTCCCCTTATTTGGATACATCTCCCCATGTACAATCGAAAGATTCTTGCCCCGTACCCTGATTTGGTTGCCCGTATAATTATGATAGGCATTCGCCTTTCTACACGCCATTTCGGCCGTCCCCCTGACCACGTGGTATCGCCTTATAGCAGAGAACATCTTGACTGGCTTAAATTTCAGAATGATAACTGGGCTGTACTCATGTCCACGTTTCAGGGTACCTTAGATAATCATATGCCCAGTAATAAATTGTTACAGTTTCTTAATCTTACCCCCTTTATACTCACACGTCAAACCCGATCCTCCCCCATCTCAGGAGCACCCACTATCTTTGTGGACGGTTCCAAAACTGGCCTTGCTGCCATAGTCATGAACAATCACCCTCGCTCCATCCGAACTCCTTATGAGTCTGCGCAGCTGGTGGAACTTTATGCTGCTTTAACAGTTTTTCACTCCTTGCCCAATACTCCATTTAATCTCTATTCGGATAGCAGGTATGTGGTTCAATCCCTGCTCCGACTAGAAATCGTTCCTGCAATTCAACCAACAACTGCTACTTTTCTTCTTTTTTCTCAACTCCAGCAAGCCATTCGATCGCGGTCTTGCCCTTTTTTCGTGGGTCATATACGTGCCCACTCTGGCCTCCCAGGCCCCTTATCTTTTGGAAACAATCTCGCAGACCAGTACACTCGCGTTACTGCCCTAGTAACCACGTCCACCTCTTCTACTGCCCCCTTGCCTGACCCTGTTTCCCTTGCTACAGAGGCACATCGGCTTCACCACCTTAACTCTCAGTCCCTCCGCCTGGCCTATAAAATTCCCAGAGAACAGGCCAGGTCAATTGTGAAAAATTGTAAAAATTGTGTTACTCTCCTGCCTGAACCCCATTTGGGAATTAACCCCTGTGGTCTTCTCCCCGGCCACTTATGGCAGATGGACGTCACTCACGTCCCTTCTTTTGCTAAACTTAAGTATGTTCATGTTTCCATTGATACGTTTAGTGGCCTTCTTTTTGCCTCTGCACAATCTGGGGAAGCCACTAAACACGTCATCAAGCATATGTTTTTAGCCATGTCTATGATGGGGAAACCTCTCTCCATTAAAACAGACAATGGCCCTGGCTATACCAGCCAAGCCTTTAAACAATTTTGTTCTCAGCTAGGTATAAAACATGTTACAGGCATACCTTATAACCCACAAGGGCAAGGTATTGTCGAACGAGCAAACCAAACTCTTAAAAATACTCTTTTTAAACTCAAGGCTCAAGAAACTCTTTATCCGTTAAGTGGCAATCAGACTTTGCTTCTTGCTCACGCTCTCTTTGTTCTTAATTTCCTCACGCTGGATGCCGAAGGGCGTTCCGCGGCTGATCGTCACTGGCATCCGCATACTTCATCTAATTTGGCTACGGTCCTTTGGCGTGACCCCGTCACGGGCCTCTGGTGTGGCCCCGACCCTGTCATTATTTGGGGAAAGGGCTCCGCCTGTATTTTTGATAAAGCGGCTAACAATGCCCGTTGGATTCCATCTAGACTGATTAAACCTTTTACCCCTGATACTAACTCTTCTAAGCCAGGGTCTCGTCCCTGAGAAATCCTTTTCTTTCTCTTTTTCAGAATCATAACCCTGACGATACCACAGATGGAACCTCAGGTCCTGAAATCGCTTTCCCTGGCAATTTATGCCCTCTACTTCACCTTCATTCTGGTCACCACTTCCAGTCCTCATTTCCCAGTCCAACAACGATGGGAGATCATCAATCCAGTTAATCAAGCCATCATCACCTCCGTTTCTTCTTCCCAATGGCCTCAATGGGCGTGGTTTCCTTCCATCTCGGTCAATCTTTGTGCCCTAGGTGCCCCTCAAATGTCCTCAATCCACTACTGCGCCCCCACTATCCCTGGCGTGCCTAGTCTCCCAGGTTACTGGACTCAAGATACTCAATTTCCTCTATATGGCTGCCCAGGGTTTGATCAGCCTCCACACTGTGGCGATCAGACAGATGGATTTTGTGCAGCCTGGGGATGTGAAACCCTTGGCACTACAAATTGGATCAAGGCAAACTGGGACTTGATATCAATAACTCGCAATCTATCCTGTCCAGCTACGTGCATTCCTAGCCCTCCTAATTGTAATCCCCTCACTATTGCATTTACCAACGCGGGGAAACGAAGTGTTAAATGGACAGATGGTTTGACTTGGGGTTTACGACTGTATAAGAAGAGTGGTTTTGATGATGTTCTTCTTTTCACCCTCCGCCTCCGTGTACAACCATTCATTGTTTCTGTTGGTCCTAACATCATCCCCCAGCAATTACCGACTCCCACGGTTTTTCCCTTCTCTCCTTTATCCCCGAATGCGTCCTCCCAGTTACAGTCCCAGTCACAGCAAGGGTCCCCAAATATTCCCGGTGTAGCAGACAGATTTTTATTTCTAGTATCAGGTGCATATGCTGCCCTGAACGCTTCCAGGCCAGATTTGATGACTGAGTGTTGGCTCTGTCTGAGTCCACAACCCCCTTATTATGAAGGCATTGCCTATATGGTAGAACCCAATGAAACAGTCCTAATTCCCACAGCCCTAGCTTCCCCACGCTGCGCCGCCTTTTCTCGCAGTTTAACTCTAGTTGAAGTTTCTGGTCAAGGCCTCTGTATAGGTGCCATCCCCCCTTCTCATGCCCACCTATGCAATTATACCCTTCCCTTTTCCCCTTCTCCTAGCTATTTGGAGGCCCCGAATAATGGATTCTGGGCCTGTAATACTGGCCTGACACCATGTTTATTCCTTTTGATTTTTAATACCTCTTCTGAATTCTGTGTGCTTATTCAATTATGGCCGCGTATTTCCTTTCATTCAGATGATAGTGTGATTTCCCTCCTATCTCCCTCTCCCAGAACACGTAGAGAACCCCTTACTACTTTAGCTATTCTGATAGGGCTTGGAGGTCTCGCTGCAGGCATTGGCACTGGTACCACCGCCCTCCTCCAGACCCAACTTCTTGATGCCCTCCAGACAGCTATGATAACTGACTTAGAAGTTCTTGAAAAGTCAGTCACAGCACTGGAACAATCCCTTACATCCTTATCAGAGGTAGTCTTACAGAATAGACGAGGACTGGACCTTCTCTTTTTAAAAGAAGGGGGATTATGTGCAGCCCTCAAAGAAGAATGTTGTTTTTATGCTGATCATACTGGTGTAGTAAGAGAATCTATGGCAAAGTTACGGGAACGACTAGCACAAAGAAAAAGGGAAGCCGAGGCACAGGAAGGATGGTTTAATACCCTTCTCAGAGGTTCTCCTTGGCTCTCTACTCTAATTCCCACTATTATTACACCTCTCTTTATATTTTTATTGATCTTAACCCTTGGCCCTTGGGCCTTCCAACGTCTGGTGAGATTCATCAAGGCAAACATCGATTCGACCTTCATGAAATCCCCTATGGTCCAATATCATCGCAACGAATTAGCAGATGCTGAGTTAGGCCAAACTCGCCTACAATTTTCCAACAGGGCGGTTACCCAATGACGGGAATAGCACAGGTCCTCAGCCCTCGATGGCTGAGCAACTCCCCCTGTGTAGCCTAAGACAGGGGCCGTCACTGCTTGTTATCCTGACCAGGGGATACGAGGGGATACGAGGAACTCTCAACCGACTTGGAGAGATTAAGGGCCATAGGCTGATCATTTTAATAAAAGAGAGGGGGAATTGTTAGGAGCCAGAGCCTCAGGATAAAATCAACCAATCTCCTGGGGTACAGACTGCTAGGAGCCAGAGCCTTAAGATAAGAGTAGTTAACCTCCTGAAGAGATGATATTGATCATGGGATTGATCATGCATAGGTAGCAATAATTAAAAATTACCTCAAGGACCTTCTTTCCGCGTTCCTTTCCCTTTAGTAAATGCTAACCTCATTTCACCCTCACCCTATATATTCTTGTCATAGACTTGCAATAAACGAGCCTTGTATCCATTCAATTGACTCTGTCTGTCTTGCGCGCAAGGTCTCCCTTCTTCTCCCCCTATGGGTTCTTAGGTTGCCGTCTCCCGGACCCCCCGATTGTCTCTGGCTGGACCCGGACACCGAAGTACAAGGGTTTAAAAAAAAAAGTTAATCATAGCATTTAGATTCTAACATTAATGTTCCTGAAGTGATTCACACAGGAGTTAAAATGGACATTATGATCACTCCCAAAATGATCAAGAAAGAATCAATAATTACAAATTCATATGACTACTTATATCAATAAAAATCCCTATGAAAATAATCTACACATAAATTAAGAGCATCTTTGAAAAGGACACTGGAAAAAATAGACAGATTTTGACAAACCATATAATACAATGGGCCACGGTTCACAATCATAGAATTGACCCCCAAATATAGACTATGCAAAGTCCTACTATATTTATTGTTGTCTTTAAAAATCATTTGTTTATATAGAAAAAAATTCCAATGTCCTCTAAAACTCAATTAATATCTATTACAAACTCATGCAAGATTCCTTGAAAGATAGAAGAGAGCCAACTTTTTTAGATGACAATCTGATTATTGATATCTGGCAAAGTATAAATCAAGCACATTTATGCTTGTGAAAGGGATTAGACAGTTGTATAGAGGTTGCTCAGGGCAATATGCATGATCAGGTTTTTTATATACTCCTGTTTAGGATGAAATGATATTATTGCAGTAAGCTCCAGAGAATTATAGACCTCCCAAATAATATGCATGACAGGGTTTAACCATCTGCTAGGAAAATACAAAAAAAAGTGAATGAAGAATGTCTAATGTTCTAAATAGGGCAACCCACAAAACTTCTCTTACTGTTTCTGTCTTTCTGTTTGTCATTATTATACACGTGTCTTTATATCACATGCCATGTCTTTATTATACACATATGTAGTGTGTGGACAATAAGCTGGACTCAGAAGGGAACTGAATTGTCTTTGGATAACTGGATAAATATTTTAATGACCTGACACTCTCCTCACAAACAAATACTTTTCTTTTTTAAGAATGATGTTTTTCAAGTGATCCTATATGGCTAAGGGTTATGGAATTATATATTTTGCAAAGAATTTAAGTCGACATCACCCAAAGGACCAAGGAGATGCATTCTTTAATAGGATGAAAGAAATTGTCAGTGAAACACCACACATGAGAATATATAGCATATAGCACATATAGCATAGGAGAACCTAGAGATGGATTGCTATCTGCATCATTGGAAAGATATGTCATATTAGTGAGATTGCAAGGTCATTAAAGTATGGAATTTTCCTCAACTCAACAGACTGTAGCACACTTTTGGCATTTAATAAATGTTTTTCTAATCATGACATGCTAATTTTCTTCCTGGTTTTGTACTTAATTTACAAATAAATTTTAGTTTAATTTTAAATACAGTAGATTATTTGCTCATAAATATGTATGTGTTTATAATTAGAGCCCATGAAAACCAAAGTATTCAAGATTCTTTTACAGATTGAACTCTTGTTCTAAAAGATTTAAACCATTTTGAGACTATTTTAAAAATATTGACTTTCACATTATGTGATCTCTTTTGAACAGTAAACTACATTTAGCTGTTTAATAGCACTAATTCTTCCTAACTCTCTTCCATTATGACCAGAGGAAGGATATATCAGAGGTTTTCAAAATGAAGTTGCAGGAAAGAGATAGAAAGGGACATTTCCAGAGATAGTAGAGTATGTAAGGAGCTGCAGCTAAGAACGTAAATATATTGGTTCTCAGGGCACTGAAGGATAGAAGAAGTGCTGATAAGATTGATGTGATGGAAGTAGGAAGTTATTTACTCCTTGACTAAGCACACCTTTCAGACTAGCCAAATCCCATGAAAATGCCAGAGGAGAGAAATATAATTTAAAACTATTAACACTTACAATTGCACTTTTGTTTTAAGTCAAAATTTTCCAAAATTTAGCCCCATTTTAAAATGCTTAAATTCAATGTACTTTAAGTCTGCTCATATTTTATTATGGTAGTGCCATGACTTATATGTGTGTAATCTTATGGAATGATATATTATATGAGAACAGTAAACTAGACCATGATTTCAGCAATCCGAGATGGCCTGTGGTAATACATTATTGTAAATCATTTCCATTAGTGCCTCTAGGATGCCTACCAGGACATTTCATACAATTTTCTACAATTTTTCATGAACCTTCAAAAAATCAGAGTTTAATCAGAAAATGTGCGCACATGTATTTTATCTTTTGAGAAAGTGAACAATTGCAAGATGAGATGGTTGACCCAAGTTTCAAAAGAACCTCACTAATACAGTGACAATTGTTAACTTTCACTTATCAGACTGAGTTATAGAAATATTGTATGTGATTTAGGTATGGAGTAAAGATAGTTGAAATTGTGCAATGCTTTTTCTAAGTAAGACTTTGGTGATCCAGGGAACATTAACAGGATTAAAAAGAAGTCTAAGAGGAAAGTGAAAGAATATACTCTTACTATTGTACATGATATCTCAGAACTACATTTAATAATAAACTGGTCTTTTGCTCTATGAATCAATTCTATTCAATAAATATTTGTTAAGAGGCTACTCTGTATCAGGCCACCATGCTTGTCATAGAGAAAAAAAAATGAAATAATCTTAACTTTCAAAAAACAGACCTACTGAATAACTGTGCACAGGTTATATTATATAGAGGGGGAAAATTAATATTGGTTGGAATAAATATTTAAAGGAGTGGTTGCCAGGAATTGCTTACCCAATTCCAAATGATTTTTTAGTAATTTAGTAATTTTTAGTAATTTAGTAATTTATTTACTAAATAGGAAGAGAATGAAAGTAGAGAAATGAGAAGAGGGCAGAGTAAGAGATCTAGCTTAATGAGCTGTGTTCAAGCCCTGGCTTTACTCTGGCAGGGCTCCATAGGCCCCAGCAGGAGAGTCCAAAGGTCAATTAACAAGGGTTTTAGCCAGGAGATGTCCTCCCAATCAAAGGGGCCCTCCAGGAGGCTTGTACCTCCAGGGGAGCTAAGGAAGGGAGTCAGCCTATTTTTCACTTACTCATGTGTAGTTCTAAGGAGAAATATAAAGCAATCCAAGGTCCTCAGCCAGAGCTCCTCTAGGTCCAGTTCAAGGTCAAAGAGAGAGCTTTCCAGGAAGTTCTTGTAATTTATAAAAACCATTTCTTTCGTCACTTCCTGTGCCTTCCTCACATTTCATGTGTACCAATCACAACAAAGGCTTGGCTTAGGACTGCCCAGGGGGTGGTCAGTCAATTCTGACTCATCACCCACTCTTGCACACTTGGGCCACAGACCTCCCTCACTTGAGGATTAAGTGTGGTGTTTACACTTTTGGTGATTAAATCTAAAAATAGGGCGGGTAGGTTTAATCCCATCTTCACAATTGGAAAGGAAATCACAAAGCAAGGAGATCATAGGTACAGCCTAGGTGTAATGAGGGCCTGAATTAGAAAGGTTGTTTTGTTAAAGAAAAGGACATCAAAAGATATCAAAGATATTGGGAAAGAACCTATTTGTACAAAATTATTTATAGTAGTTCTTTTTATTGTGGCAAAGAACTAGAAACTGAAGAGATGTCCATCAATTGGGGAATGACTGACTGAAAAATTTGTAGTGTATGATTATAATGGAATACTAATGTGCTCTAAGAACTAAGAAATGATGTATAGGATGATCACAAAATTTTAAAAAAATCCAAAAAGACTCATGTGAAGTGATGGAAAGGGAAGTGAGCAGAACCAGGAGAACACAGTAACAGCAATAATGTATGATGATCAACTGTGAATCACTTCACTAGTATTATCAGTGAAAAGATCTGATACAACTGCAAGGGACTCATGACTAAATTGCCATTGAAGGGACTGATGGAAGCTGGGTACAGATTGAAGTAAAACAGTTTTCAATTTATTTTCTTCATGAGGTTTTTTCCTTGTATAAGTGATATGTTTCTTCTTTCACAACATGACAAGCAAGAAATATGTATTGCATGATAGCATATGCATAACCTATATCATATTGCATGCAATCATAGGGAGAAGAGAGAGCTAGGAAGGAGGAAGAGAACATGGATTGCAAAATGCCATAAAAAGATTATTTAAAACTACATCTACATATAATTAGGATAATATCATTAAAAAGACAAGGACGATAGTGAGATATATTTTGGAAGCAGATTTGATAAGACTTGGAAATTAACTAGATATGAGTGGTAGAGGCAGAGGTAAGAAATGATATGACTCTAATCTGGGTGACTGGAAGAATGGTGGTGTCCTCAACAATAATACCTATGTTAAGAAGGGTCTTAAGGTAATGCAATGAAGAGAGTGCCAATTCTGAAGTCAGGAAGACTTGGCTTCCTGAGTTCAAATATGAACTCAAACAGTTGTTAGCTATGTGACCTTGGGCAAGTCTCTTATCCCCGCCTGCTACAATTTCCTCTTTTATAAAATGAACTGGAGAAGTAAATGGCAAGCCACTCCATTATCTTTGCCAAGAAAACCCCAAAAGGGGTCACAAAGATTTGGATATAACTAAAAAAAAACTGAAAAATAACACTACAAAGAAGCAGACAATTTGGTGAAAAACTGAGTTCTAGCTTGATCATATTGAGTTTGAAGGACCTAAGGGATATCCAGTTAGATTTGTGCAATAGTTAGTAGGTGATTTGAGATTGGCATTCTATAGTTAATTTGGTTGGACACATAATTCTTAAAGTTATATTTATTCATGGAGGTGAGAATGGAGTTGAAGAGATCAGTTGTAAAGTAGCAGGAGTCATTTGTTGAAAGTGGAATGAGGATGATGATTTGGCAAAATTGGCTAAGAACTTGTCAGGAAGAAAAGAAGATGAAACCAATATTATGAAAAACTAAAGAAGAATGTCTAGTCAGGAAAGGTGGTCTACAGTAACAAACACTTTCTAAAATTCAAAAAGTATAAAGAATATGAAAGTGATTAGTTATAGCAAGAGATCATTGGAGTTTTAAAATTTTTAAATATTGCTTGTATTTACAATACAGTCATTGTATAAATGAACCTCCTGATTCTTCTCCCTTTTCATCACTTCATACAAGCTTTGCAATATTTCTTTTCAATTTTTCCTTTCATCATTTCTTGCTGATTGGCATTCTTTACAATTTGGGGACTGGTAGAAGGTAGATGAAGTGGATTATTGTTGATGTAAAATAATATTTTATTAAAAAGTAGTTTAGTTAACTTTGTAAAAAAACAGTTATAGTAATATATAGTAGAGAGGTGAGGTGAAGGGTCAGATTGTCAGAGGCTGAGAAAGATGTGTGAGGTAAAGAATGATGGCAATGAGCATAATTAACTAATAATCATTTTTTTCTAAAGGATAAGATTTCACTTTTTATTTTTAAAAATTAAAATTAAATTTAAAATGAATACAAAAAATTTTAGCAATTTAATTTATTTACTTATTTTTAACATTCTTTTTAAAATTTGAGTTACAAATTTTCTCACTTTTTCACAACCCTCCAATGGCCACTGAGAAGTCAAGCAAAATATTATCTATTATACATGTGAAATCAAGAAAATATATTTCCAATTATCCATATTTCAAAAAGAGTAGGAAAAATAAATGTGATAAAATTATCCTTCGATTTGCACTCAGACTTCATTGGTTCTCTCTATGGAGGTAGACAGCATTTTTTCATTATCAGTCCTTTGGAATAGTCTTAGATCATTATATTGCTCTGAGTAGCCAAGTCTTTATTAGTTGATCATCTTTACAACAATGTTGTTAACAATGCACAATGTTCTCCAAGTTATTCCCTCTGGGGGAATAATATTCATTCAAACAGAATGAAACCAATTACTCTTCCACAGAAGAGAATAACCCTTCCAGTACTTGAAGAGAGCTATCAGAATTCTTTTAAGTCTTTCATTCACCACAATGGATTCCTTCAAAGAATTCACATATGTAATGGAATCATGACTTTTTACCATTGTTTGAACCCTCCAGTTTATCAATATTCCATAGACTTCAGAGGAGGTCTGACCAGGACACCACAACAATAGAACTATAATTTCTTCAGTCTTGTAATTGATACTTCTTTTAATATAGACCAAGACTGTATTGTGCTTTTTTTTAATACACACAATATACAAATATACACATAAACAATTTTGTTTATGTGTGTATGCATGTATATGTACACATATGCATATAAATTTATATATTTGTATACATATACAAATTGATGTCTAATCATGCCACTCCCTAGTTGTTCTTTTTTTCTTCATCCCACTTTTCTCCTTCATGAAAATAAAATAAGCAAAACAAAACCCACTCTTGTAACAAACACACCCAGTGATCTTCCTTTAGGTAAGGGTGTACCATATCACTACTCCTCCCCGTATTCAATAAATTCCAGTGGCCCCTAATTCCCTTTAGAATAAAATATAATGTCCTCTGGCATTTAAAGCCCTTCACAGTCTGACCCCTTACTATCTTTCCAATCTCTTTACATTTTACTCCACTACATATACTCTCCTATTCAGTCACACTGACCTCTTCACATTTCTTTAAGCAGTACTCTTCATTTCCTTTCTCCATGTCTCTTTACTGGCTGTATAACCTATATTAGGAATGCTCTTTCTCCTTTTATCTCCCAGATACCTTAACTCATATCCTCCCTTTGTCAATAGTCCTTTATCTGTCTCCCTCAATTCTATCCTGGAAGCAACTAGGGGCCTCAGTGTAAATAGAGCACTGAGTCTGGAATCAGAATGACCTAATTTGTAATCTGGTCTCAAACACTCACTAACTGTTTGACTTTAAAGAGACAATTAATTTAATTTCTCTTTGCCTTAGTTTTTTCATCTATATAATGGGGGTAATGACAACTTCCCAGGGTTGTGATGAATATCAAATGAGGAGCTGTAAAGTACTTAGCATTGTGGTTGGCACAAATTAGGTGTTCTATAAAATTTAGCTCTCATTGTATGTTTATAGTAACTTAAATTCTGTCTCTTCCATTAGAAATATATGGTCATTGATGACAAGGAACATGTGTTTTGCCATTTTTTGTATTCTGGGTGCTGTGCCTGGAACATAGTAAGTATTTAATAAATGTGTTATTTTGTAACTGGTAGATAGACTGATTTTGTGTATTATATATTGGCTGCCTAAATTGTAAATTTATAGAGACTTTTATCTTCTGCTATGGAGTTGATTATCAACATGACTTTATCCTTTTGAGTAATTTCATTCCCACCTTCTAGAGGAAGCGTTTTCTAACTCTTTTTATTTCTAGGCCTGCTTCTCTCTTAATTATTTTTTATTTGTCTTATATCCAGTTTGTCTGTACATCTTTGTTTGCATGTTGTCTCTCCTATGAAAATGTAAGTTTCTTGAGGGCAAGGACTATTTTTTGTCTCTCTTTATATCCTCAGCACTAAGTCTAGTAACTAACACATAATTTAAGTAGCCAATATACATTTATTAAGTGAACTTGAAGTTTTTTTTTTTTAAAGAAGGCAAATTCATTTCCCAATGATAGATTTTGCTTTCTCTCATTTCTAGGCCTTTTCCTTCAAGAAAGACTAATTTATTCTTGATAACCATAATGACATTGGTTCTTCTTTTATGCTCAGATTAACTATTTGATTGTTGCAATGTAGATATTCTTGAAAGTAAATAAATTATAGTGTAAATGGAATGTAGTTCTCTCTAGAAACTGCCTATCAAAAATAGGATTTTAGTACTTCACTATCTTTAGTTAGGATGATTTTTGTAGAATTTCCTCACTTATTTTATAAGAAGGAAGACAGAGCCAGGCTATTATTTGAATGTTCACTTAATATTAATTTTTTTCAACCTTACACACTCTGGCTCTTAGTGTAAGTACATAATTTGCAGAAAAGAAAAAAATAGTAGAAAAAAACATGGCACACATAATTATGCTACAGCCATATATTATATAAATTATAGTGCGTTAGACTCTGATTAACATAAAGTGTTATAAGATTTTATTATAATTAAATGGAATTGTTCCTTTTCTCTCTGATGTTTTACAAATACTGTTTGCGCATATCTTTTTTGTTGTCAGGGGATTTCATTATTTGCACTTCTCTTCTTTAATTCAATTTGTGTAAGTTAAAAATTTGGTCTGATTTAAAATTTCAAAGTAATTATAAATAGGGAAAAGAATATAAAATGGATGTATTTGGAAATGTAATTTAAACATTTTCCTTAACTTAATTCCTTAATCAATAGTTGAATCAATAAAGTCTTTTGAGAAATGACTGAAAAAAAAGTTTTAAGTCTTCCAGGTTAAGATGGCTACAGAGTAGAAGCAAGGTACTGAACTCTCCTAACCCACCTACAAAGGATACCTCAAAAGGACACAAAAACCAAATCCAGATGAACAAACGGACCCCACAATAGGATGCAGCATTGCAATTATGTGAGATTTGGGCATTTATGTGCTATAACGGGGTGAAATAGCTCTCACTAAAACATGAGCTGAATATCCCCTCCCCCCACACCACCTACAGTGCAAAAGCCAGCACACAAGAGTTAGAATAAGGCAATCACTAAGTTTTTGGCAGCTACCTGGGACCAACAGGGGCTGGCTCCTGAGCACAGTAAAACTTAAGACCCCAAGAGGCTAAAGATGGACTTTGAACTCAGACCTTGAGCTCAGTCCTTGGGAGTGGACGTAGGGCAGAGGGGTGCTGTACTGTGGAAGTAGAGCACTGAGACTCTCAAAGGACGCTCGGGTAAAGGAGCAAGCAAGGGGACCACCAGGAGGGTTGACCCTGAGAACAGCTAGACTTGAGACCCCAGAAGCCTAAAGAGCACAGATCGTGGGCATGAGGATAAAGCTGAGAGTGGCAGCACTGTGCTGTGACTCAGGCAAAAACTGCTACACATCTCTATAAGCAGAGAACCTTCCTGCCTCACCCAGACTTCTGACTGAGAAAGAAAAACAGCATAATAATAAGGGCAAGCAATGCCAAAGAATTACCAAAGAGAGAAAAAAAAAGAAAGTATTAACACTCGATAACTTCTACACAGAAAAAATCAGACAACAGAGCAGACAGCAGAAGAGGACAAACAAGTAATCACATTCAAACCTTCTCAAAAAACTGAAAATAGGTCACAAGCTCTTGAAGAATTCAAATCTGAAATCATGAGAAAGGTGGAAGAGATTTGGCAAGAAAAGTGGGGAATGGCTCAAAAGGAAATTGACAGGCTAAAAGACAGAAACTCCCAGTTGGAGAAAGATGCCCCCAAATCAAAAGAATTGATAAGCAAATTGGAGACCAAAATTAAACAGCTGGAAAACAGGATAGACCAAACCAAAAAGGAAAATCAAAAGGTTATAGCAGAAAACCAGTCTCATTTGATCTTCCAGTGAATAGTCTGAGATAATTTCTTTAAGTATTGATTGACTGGATTTCCTAGGTACTCTCAAAAGTTTTTCTAGAACCACAATGCAAAAGTTATGATTCTGTGGCACTCAGCTTTCCTTAGAGTCCAATTCTCACAGGTATACATTGCTAATGGGGAAAAAGACATTGATTTAACTATATAGAACTCTGCTGTCAAGGTGATGTCCAGATTTGCCAATGCTTTCCTTCTAAGGAGTATCTTTTAATTTCATGTCTACAGTCACTGTTTGCAATGATGTTTGAACATGAGAATATAAAAATCTGCCTTTGCTTCCATTTCTTCTCTCTCTATTGGCCAGAAAATCATGACATAAATAGCCAAGAATTTAGTTTGTTTTTTTTTGTGGTAAGCTCCAAGCCAACCTATAGAATTTCTTCTTTCACACTCATATTAGATTTTTCCTAATTGTTCTTCACTTCCTGCCATTAGAATGGCAGGATTAGAATACCTTTATATCTTAGATTTTTAATATTTCTTAATATAGGCTTTTGATTCACGTAGGCTGGCATTTGCATGGTGTATTATGTAAATAATTTAAATAAAGGTGATAATATACAGTCTTGTCATACTTCTTTTCCAATCTTAAACCAATGAGTTGTTCTATGTTTGATTTTCACCATTTCTTTTTGGCTCACATACAGGTTCTTCAGGAGACAAGTAATATAGTGGGAGCAACTACTGCAAATATGAATAACATGGAAATAGGTTTTGAACAGTGATACATGTAAAACCCAGTGGAATTCCTTGTTAGCTCTAGGAGGAGGTGGGAAGAAGGATGGCAAAATCATGAATCATGTAACCATGGAAAAATACTCTGAATAAATGAATTTTAAAAATATGTAGTGGGAACAACATACTCAAGTTTGAAGCAGGGTCTCTTTCCCAGAATGGGAGACTAAAAATCTGTGAAATCCAGAAGTAAGAAAAGAATTTTATTTGAAGGAGAGGTTTTTAAGATAATATGATATTTGTCAATTTTGAAAAACAGAACCACCAAAGTAGTTATGAAGAACAAATCTTCAATCAGAATAAGGGAGAAAGAGTTCTTAGGGCCACCACACAGAATCATAAACATATACCACACACAGACAAGCTCTGGGGCTCTGGGAACACAGTCTTGGAAAATGCACCTCAAAAGGGGATTTTCCAATGAGCTGAAGATCTTGTGGTCCTATATATTTTTCTAAGAAATAAAGGATAGAAAGCACAATTGATTTGCTTACAATGGAGAAAAGAGAAGGAGGATTCCAGTTAGGGCCTACAATTGGAGAAACTTCTAAGACAAAAGGTTACTTAAGATTTGATCATATTGTCTAATTCTATCTAGGCTGGGATCATTGGGTACTTTAAAGTCTATTGTTCAGTCTAACACTAGGATCAATCTGGGACTTCCCTGAAAGCAAGTTCCCAAGAGATAGGGGTATACTTGGTGTTCTCAAAACCAAGTTGAAATTTTCTTGTTCTTTTTTTGGAAATTTTTTTGTTGCTGCCTTCTATACAATATTATGAACCTCTGTCCAATATTTTTCAGGAGCTTTTTATTTACCAGGCCATATGTCTTAAATCTATTTGTCACTTCTACTTCATATTCACAAATAAAGTCATAACTTTATAGACTGTGTTATTTAAAAGATATTGACTACATTTCCTGATTAATAACAATCAGATACATTTAATAAAATACTGTCTACATAATATCAAGAATGCAATGGATGAAATAAGACAAATTTAGTCAAATCTCCGAATATTGCTAATTCCCTGGATTTGACAGAAATTTTCTCAGTAAATCTCTCCCAAATCATCTTGGTCACCCTAGATGGTTATAAACTTTTTCCTCATCTAGGCACCTGTCTTATGATTTAACATGTAATTTTCATGGCATAGTTATGTATGTTTGTCATATATCTAGATATACTCTTATATCCCAGTGAAAAAGAATCTTTGTGCTGGGTACTGCTAGAGACACAGGATTCTACAAACTAAAGATCAGTGATGGCAAACCTTTTAGAGATGGAGTTCCAGGCTTTGCCCCTGCCCCCATCCCAACCTCAGATCAAATGCCATGCCCTTCCCCAGTGATCACTTGCCATGTCCCTTCCTTCCACTAAGTTCCAGGTTCACCCAATCCCCTCTTACCCCATATGAGGAGGGAGATAGAACTCCCATTGGGCTTCTGGGCAGAGAGGTGGCTGATGTGAAAAAAAAAAGTCATTAGGCTGAGTGGAGAGGGAAAGGGGAATAGCTCTGAACAAGTCCTTCTGCTTTTTTAGTAATGAACTCTGGCAGAGGAGTGGGGGAGGGTGGCTTTGTGCCCAAAGAGAACACACTGCATGCCATCTTTGGCACCCATTCCATAGGTTCACCGTCACTGATATAGATACTTAATAAATATATATTAATTCGTCTTTCACTGAAAATGTTCTAATACTTGTACTTATATTTGTATTACACTCTTTAAATGTTTTTGGATAAAGTCCCAAAGGATTCCTTGGGCTTTGCAATTCACTGTGTATTAATATCATTAAGTCCTCTGGGTTTTTCCATCCTTCCTATAACTGAAATCTCCTATTCATAGGAATATTAACTCTTTGGGAACATGGAGCTTAAAAATGGGAAAACTTTTTGACTATGACATTATAAAGGAAACATTTAGGACATTTAAGAAAATTCCTTTGTAAGTTATAGGATAAAATCTGCTTAATGGAAAATGACCTATTGCCACTTGGGCAAGTGCAGTGTCTGAAGGAGAAAGATAAGACTCCAAAAAAACTGAGCAGTGTCCCAATGCTTGAGAACAGGGATCAGACCCAGTCATCTGTCTTTGTGGTGGCACCAATGAACATTTTGTGAGGCAACAGGGGAATTGCCTTTTGAGATATGGAGCTCACAAAGTTTGAATGTAGCACAAATATTCCCAGCTTCTTCCAGAACAATCTTTTACACATTTGACATTAATTATTTCATCTAAGACCTTCTCAAACCTCTTCTTCCTTATAGCATGACCAGTCTCTCCTAGAAAGGATTTCCATAAATTCACACTTATATAAAGCAGGATATTTTATTTGTACCCATCCTATCTATTGAAAGCTTGATGACTGTCCCTTTGCTAAAATATGCTGAGATTTGGTGAATGAGCCTATAGAAATTTTACCTGTGAAAATAAAACTGTAACATCAGGGGAGGCTGTTTTTATTTAACATCAATTCAAGCAATTAAGTGAAACAAAACACTGAATTTAATTATTTGGAATTCTGTAGACAAATGCAAATGTAAATAAAAAACAGTGGGTTTATTCTTTACATTTTCAGTTATTTCTGTTTTCCTTTTGTATCCTTAGAAGAATATATTAAAAACAGCAGAATTATAAAACAAAACAGACTCAATATTCAAGAACAATAGAATGGAAAATTTTATATATTTTCAATTTATTGACTAAAATCATCATCACTACAATAGTTTCATAAGACTAAAATCAATCCACAGGATCCTGCTGATCTCAGCTGTTTACATCTCTCACTTCTTGTTATCTTGTCATGTAAACATTTTTACATATTCACTGACAGCTCCCACAGTCCAAGGGGGTGGCAGAGTTAAGAAAGAGACAATTCATTATTTCCTCTGCTCAGGAATATGGAAGAGGGGGCAGCTGGGTAGCTCAGTGGATTGAGAGTCAGGCTTAGAGACAGGAGGGTCCTAGGTTCAAATCTGGCCTCAGACACTTCCCAGCTGTGTGACCCTGGGCAAGTCACTTGACCCCTATAGCCTAAAAAAAAGAAATATGGAAGAAAAATTAGACTATATTTGAAGATGAACTTACTTTTAGATTTCAAAATATGAAGCAGACTAAGTACAAAGTTAGAAATACATTATCACAAGAGAATAACAAAAATATCTTATCTCATTTGAAGTATGTGAGGCCAAAAAACATGGACTAAGTCATGTGATATGAGACAAGAGTTGAGTGTAAGTGTTAGAAAATAGCTCCAGGTTGAAGATTCATACTTATTCATTCTGAGCAACGTGGTCAAAAGTGACTCAGAAAAAAAGATTCTTTGTGAACTGTATTATCAGAGAAAATAGCCACATTAATGAGAACAGAAATCTATCCAAGTATAGATCATGCTGGATTTAGAGACATGAGATAGTGTAACACACTTCATAAATACACAGAAATATTAGGATTATATTGTGAAGAGATAAAGAGAATACCATAGTTTCTCCATTTGATCATTTTGGTTGGATATATCAGAACATGATTTTCACTAATTTTGTTTTGTTGATACTTTAGTATATTTAGAAATAAATTAAAATAAACATAGACCTAACTATGCCATCTACTTGCTCAAAAATTCTCAGTTGCTCTTTAGTGCTCCTTGGATATCACATAAACTTGTCAGAATGGCAGGGAATTTGTTTCACAGTCTAACTCCAACCTGTCCTTTGAGACTTATTTCACATTGCTTCCCTTTATACACTCTGTGTTCTCATCAAACTACTCTACTTGCTATCCCTAAAACTAAATATTTATTTCCCACTTCCTTGCCTTTGCTTGGACTCTCAGATGTATTTGCTCATTTCTGCTTTTTAAAATCCTTAGCTTTCTCCTATTTGTTGTTGCCTCCCTCCTTAAATTAAATTGCACTTTCTTCTTGTGGAGATTAAAATTAACATGCAAAATACTAAATATTATATTTATAAACATTTCATTAATAATAAACTAACAAAAGAGGCTAACTAAAAGGTACCAACCAGCACGATACCAGGAACCAAAGAGCAAGAGGGAGGAGTTAAAGCAAACTATATACAAATGTGTGCATGAAAACATGGAGGCTCAGGAGAGATTAAAGGGAATTTTGGGAAAACTAAGGGATTTATGAGGGATGAAGTCTAAGGTTCAAAATCTCCATTTATGCGTCCCCCCTAAGATCCTTTGGGAGACCAGTCTCCCCAAACGGATCATAAAAACACAATCAACTTATAAATTGCAATAATTTGTGGATAAAAGGGAAAAAAGAACAAAGCCAATGAATGCTATATTAACAAAAGGCCAGTTTGGGGCAGTCCCCTTTGGCATAAAAATATACATTCAAAAGAAATGCTTTCAACCTCCCCCCCCCCCCATGGTTCAAATTAACATCCTAAAGTTCAATTATGGATCTTCTTGATGCAGTGTGTAGTCTCTGCAGGCATCTTCATGGTGCCTTCTCCAAACAGGTTCACTGTCTGGATTCTGGGAGGTAGCAAATTTCTTATCCGAAATTTCCTAAATTCAAATCAAAGTTCACAACAATAACAAAGTCCCCCCTGAGGTGGATAATAACATAAGGATCACTCAGGAATACATGGCTGAGTTATAAGGTATATGAATCAATCCAAAAGAAATCAAAACCATAAAAAAATCCACATAAAAGAGAAAAAATAACTTGTGGATGAAAGAGAAAATGGCAAAGATTTATATCTAAAAAAATCTAAGTAAAGGAAAAATAAGATTATAACAGTCCTTGAATCAGAGCCCAATTAAAGCGATTTAAGTAATTATGCACTTACCCAATCAGTAGCCAGGACTACAGAAAGTTTGCCACACTTATAAAAGACAGAAAAAGGGACTAGATTATAGGAGCCAGAATGGTAGCCAGGATGAGTTGTTTGGCTAAAATGTGTTTCAGAGGAAGTCTTGTGTCTTAACATATATTAAACACTACAGCCTCAAACCTCAAACAAGTTTAAGTCCTCTTGTCTTGGTTTAAAATTATACAGGTTAGCTTTGTGCTTCTTTGGCACTGTGCAATGGCTCTTTTTTAATTCCCTTCTCCTGGGATCAGACAGAATCATTAAGCAAAGTCCCATAGTATTTAAACAATCAATGGCATTATTCTATAATTTAAAGCTTTTGGGATATGCATTAATATTAGAACAAATGTATTTCAAACATTAGTTTAATGTTGATAATGTGTTCAAGTACAAAAATTGAGAGAAAAGGAAATTCAAAACTGTATTGCATATACAAGGGAAAAAACAAAATAAAAGAATGTTTTAAAAATCAAAACTATATAGCTTAGAATCAGCAAAAGCTTTTTCACCCAAAAAATGAGATCCAATTTCCTTTTTAAATGTGGCCATGAACTACTGTGAATGCAAATTTTTTTTCCAGAATAACAGATGTATAAAAATAATGATATAGTAGATAATGTACATTCAAATGAAGTACCAAATTCTCAAAATTCACAATAGCCCAGTTATTGACAATAGCAAACAAACCGATTATTGTATAAGATTCACATGAGTTTATAGATAGCTACTTGCTGTGTAATGTTTAAAAAATCTATACTTGTCACAAATTCTTCAGGTATAGCAAATCTTTCAACCTTGGCAATTGCTGATGAAAATGTATTTGGGTCTAAAACATCACCAAGAATTTTAGATTCTTTTGATGGGAAAGTAAATTAAACTAAAAAGTTAAAAATATCATCCATGCAGGAGCTCTTTTTGGCTTCCTGCTTTATATATATGAAAACCTATCATCCATCCAGAAGTTATAAAGTCATTTCTAAAGACCCCTTATAAAATTACAATTTAAATTCTTAAGTCATTATATTCTCCAAGGTTGTATAAGCAGCATGTGACCTTGATAGTTAAGATGACAAATCCAGGATACATAAGACTTATGGGCTTTTTACAACTTAAAAATTTTTTCGTGTAAGATGTTCATGGGCTTTTTACAATATGTTGTTCAGTAAAATCATAGGGAAATGATACAGATAAAAAAACACATAACAGAATAGATATTAATTAGGTTAATACAGATAAACTTAAAATATTTAAACCTTAAAGAAATCAGCAAATACAATAATATAAGCAAATGAGCAGTTACAAGCAGTGTAGTCAAAAATCCTTTTTAACCATCTCAATAGGCTTCTTTACTATATTGAAGGGAAAAGCTGAAAATAATTAGCAAGCAATGAACTTTCATGTCTCTTTTTAAGGTTATTTCCTCTCCTCCATGTAAATTAACCATTTAGATTTCATTTTTCAGAGCTCTGAATTTTGTTATAGTGAGGGAGCGTTCTGTGTAGCGTATAGTGTACACTACCCTCATAATGGGTATGGGCAAACCAAAAAGCCAAATGGGGTGTGAGGAGATGAATTTCTCCCCTGAATCAAGCGCTCATCTGCAATGTATTCAATCTGCACAAAATCCCCCTGGAAAATAATTAATCAGATGCAAACTTGTAACTTTACCAACTCAAACTAACATTTCAGAGTTTCAAGCATGCTTCAAAACAACATTATTCCTCTAGAGGCTGAATGGGGTTTGTTTATAGAGTAAACAAAAAGAAGCAAAATTTCTATAGGGAGAACAATAGGGTATTTGCATATGAGAGAACTTGTTTCTCTTGGTCAGGAGAAGGCCAAAAGACAAAATCCCAAAAACTTCTATGTCAAATATACTGATTTGGTCTCTTTGCCCTCAAAAGAAAATGCAGAGAAGTCCCCTTGTGAAAAAAAAATCCCGAGTTGCAAGTCTCTCTCAGCCAGGAGTCCAGGATCAGTTTAAGACTTCAGCTTAATAAATGGCTAGTTCAGGCTGAAAAAGCCAAGTGCAGTAGGGGAAGGGATTGGGGTCTCACCCTTTCATTGCAAAAAGCAGTTCTGATTGGTAGGCTACAGGCTAGGTGGGAAGCAATGTGGAAATCTGGCTCAAGCAGTTGGGTGGGAAAAGGCATTGGCAGGTAAAGCAGGTGGGCTGGGTGTCAGAGTCTGCAGTGGTCAAGATGGGGCAAAAGCAGGTGGGCTGGTTGGCAGGTGAAGAAAAAAAAAGAAAGCAGGAGCATAGGGAGAGAAAGGGAAACCCCAGCTCTTAGCTCTTGGGAAAACTTACTAAATGTACTGAAAATCTATTAAAAATATTTGAGAATTCTATCCCTTCATGGTTGGCCATAATATGGAGATTAAAATTAATATGCAAAATACTATTATATTTATAAATATTTTATTAATAATAAACTAACAAAAGAGACTAACTAAAAGGTACTAACCAGCTTGCTCCCAGGAACTAAAGAGTAAGAGGGAGGAGTTACAGCAAACTATATACAAATGTGTTCACACAAATGTGGAGGCACAGGAGAGATTAAAGGGAATTTTGGGAAAACTAAGGGGCTTATGGGGGATAAAGTCCAAGGTTCAAAATCTCCCATTTATACATTCTTAAATATTATATTCCCTGGTAGGCTGTAAGCTCTTTGAGGATAGGAACCATTTTACCTTTTGTCTTTGTGCTCCCTTTGCCTAGCACAGTGCTCCACACATAACATGTTCAAATAATTAATTTATCTTAACATATTTCTAAATATTTTTAAGATGTTGCCACCTGTATGTATAGATTTTATTTTTTTTCTCATAGCAGCCAAACCTTCATTACTGCATTGGGAGGAAGCATTTGATGTGACATAGACACAGGTTAAATACATTTTCATAGTTAGATTTTTTTTTTGGAAGAGGTCTGGTGACTTCTGTTGTTCCTGATTAGTCTTTTGAATTTATGTCTGTCAGTTGACAGGCATTTAGATAAGTTGTTTCATCACAATTTCCTTATTAATAAATTAAGTGAGAAGTGAGCAAGATGATCTCTAAGGTCCCTTCCAGTTCTCACATTTTCTGAGTGTGTATTAACAAAATATCTAAGGCAAATAACTCTTGGGGCCCTTTTAATCCTATCTCTATTACAATTTTTAGGATCTGCTTCTTATTAAGCCATGAACACTTGAAGAACAGTAAAATGTGTGCTAAAACACTCTATGATTGAGGCTGGATGTTTAGGTAACATCAATTCTGTTTAAAATTGAATTTAAATACATTATTAACATAACACAGATGCCATTTTGTGTGATTGTTTGGAATTGAGAGTACCACCAATTTTTCCCATAGCTGAAAGGTAAACTGAATAGATAACATTTTTATTATTTCTTTGTAATCAAGTAGCAAGAAAGGAGTATGTTTTAGTTAATTTTTATTTGATTACTCATTTATTATCAAGCTCCTCATTTTCTGACAAATAATTTTAAGTGGAAATTCCATTCAACAAATGTTTGAGTGAATCCAAAACCAATACAAAAATAATTTTCTGTTTCCTTTTGTAGCATGACAGTTGCATCAATAAACATTTTAAAAGTCTTTGACAAGATAAAATCTTACATATTGATATATTCTTGGATGTGCCATTGAAAAATCAGAAAGTAAATCTAAAACTTCAGATGATTCAGTAGAAAGGAAAAGAAAAACCTTATTAATTCAACAAGTATTTATCAATTGCCCATTATGTGCATAATTCCTCACTCCTTTCTAAGCTGCCCTATGAATTTTCTCTGATGTATCCCAGAAGACTTTTAATAGTGGAGATTCATGAAAGTCTTGAAATTCACATTAGACAAATTCACATGAGTTATTTCTATCCATCCAGACTCTCCCTCTGAATGGATGGCTCCTCCCAGAATAGAACATTTAAAAAGGCCACCCAGGTCAATCATATCTTCATTCCTCTCCTCACTATATACTGATCTTATTTGACCAACTCATTCTACAACATTCAAATAAGATATTTTTTTCATATTGGTGTTGATATAAACCTATTATTTCCCCATACTTTTATCCAATATTTCCAATAATTTAAAATCAAGTAGTGATTACTCCAATAGTCTTTGAGTATATCATATCCTACATTATAATGTTTATTTGTTTCTTTAATAACATTATTTTTAATATTTTATTTTTACCCAATTACATGTAAAAATAATTTTTAACATTACAAAAATTCTGAGTTTTAAATTCTCTTTCTTTCCCATTCTCACCTCTCTCACTAACTTCAGCTCCTTCCCCAAACCTGACATGATAAGTAATCTGATTTAGATTTTAGAGGCACAATTATGTAAAACATTATTTTACATATTAATCATTTTGTGGTAGAGATCTCAAAAAAAAAGAAGAAAGTGAAATAGTCTGCCTTCAGAGTCCATCAATTCTCTCTCTGGAGTCATATTGACATTTGCATCATGAGACTGGGATTATATTTGAATCACTATATTGCTGAGAATAACTAGGTCATTCATGGTTATCCATCAAAAATATTGATGTTACTGTGTACATTATTCTTTTGGTTTTGTTGATTTCACTTTACATTAGTTCATTTAAGTTTTTCCATGTTTGTTTCTGAATACATCCTGCTCATCATTTCTTACAACATTAATTTATTCCTTTACAATCATATTCTCCAACTTGTTCAACTATTCCCCAATTGATGAACACTTGCCAATTCTTTGCTACCAAAAAAGAGCTGTAATTAATATTTTTATACAAAAAGATATTTTACCCCTTTTTGGGAGGACTTTTAGGTACATGGACCCAGTAGTGTTATTGCTAGACTGGAGGTCATGCACAGTTTTAGAGTCCTTTGGGCATAATTCCAATATGCTCTCCAGAATGTCTGTATCAGATCATCACTCCTTCAAAAGTAAGTTAGTGTTCTCTTTTCCCCTATATCCTCTCACATTTATAATTTTCCTTTTCTGTTATATTGGTCAATCTAAAAGGTATGGGGTGGTGCCTCAGAGTTGTTTTAATTTTCATATCTGTAGTCAAGAGTGAGTTAGGGGAGCAGATAGGTGGCTTATTGGATAGAAAGTCAGGTCTAGAGATAGGAGATCTTGGGTTGAAATCTAACCTAAGATACTTCTTAGCTATGTGACCCTGAGCAAGTTATTTACCCCCAATTTCCTACCCTTTACTACCCTTGCCTTGGAATCAATTTTAAGATAGAAGTTAAGGGTTTTCTTAAAGTATGATTCAGAGCATTTTCATATGACTAGAGATAGTTTTTATTTCTTCATCTGAAAACTTCCTGTATATCTTTTGACCATATATCAATTGGAGAATAACATATTTTTACAAATTTGACTTAGTTCTCTATATATTTGAGAAATAAGACCTTTATCAGAGATTTTGCTTAAAAAATTTCCACATCTTTCTTCTGTCCTCCTATAATTCTCTCTCTTGTTTGGACATAAATTCTTCTAGTACCCATATATCTGCCAGGCAAATTATTCCATGCTCCTCTAATTTGCTTATTATCCATTATGCCTAAATCATATAACCAAGTTGACCTTAACCTGAAATATGGTGTGAGATGTTTGTCTATCCCCAGTCTCTGCCATATCTTTTTCCAGTTTTCTCAGCAGTTTTTCTCAAACAATGAGTCTTTCCCCCCAAAGTTTGAATCTTTTGACTTATTAAACACTGATTATTATGGTTATTTATTAATATGTATTAGGTGCCTAATCTATTCCACTTACACAACACACTATTTCTTAGTATCATATTGTTCTGATGATCATCACTTTATAATACAATTTGAGATATGTAATTGCTAGGGCATCTTCCTACACATATTTTTCATTCATTCTCTTCATATTCTTGACCTTTTGTTCATATATATGTACATATGTGTACATATATATGCTATTATTATTTTTCTACCTCTATATAATAAATTTTGGGCTGTTTGTTTGGTATGGAACTACAAAAGAAGTTTAATTTAGGTGAATTATTAGTAGTCAACCTACACATGAACAATTAATATTTTTTCTACTGTTTAGATCTTACTTTATTTTTTGAAAAGTACTTTATAATTGTATTCATATAATTGCTGGGTTTATCTTGGTAGATGGAATCCCAAGTATTTTATATTATCTACTGTTATTTAAATAGAATTTTATGTTTGTTGGGCTTCATTGACAATATATACAAATGCTGATGATTTATGTGGGTTTATATTATATCCTGCAACTTTATTAAAGTTGCTAATTGTTTCAACTATTTTTTGTTGTTGTTGACTCTCTAAGTATACATCAACAAAGAATGATTATTTTGTTTCTTCATTGCCTATTGTAATTTCTTCAACTTGTTTTTCTTTTCTTATTGCTATAGATAATATTTCTAACACAATATTTAATAATAATGGTAATAATGGGCATCCTTGCTTTATCCCTGGTCCTATTGGTGAGATTTCTATCTTGTTCATATTACAGATAAAGCTTGCAGATGGTTTTAGATAATACTACCTGCCATTTTAAGAAAATCTCCATTTATTCCTATGTTCCCTACTGTTAATAATTAGGAATAGGTGTATTTTATTAAAGGTTCTTTCTGCATCTCTTGTGATAATTATGTGATTTCTCTTAGATTTTCTAATTGATATGGTCAGTTATGAGGAGAGTTTTCCTAATGCTGAACCAGCTCTGCGTTCCTGGTATAAGACTAGTTATAATGAACTATTCCTGTGGTATTGCTATAATTTCCTTTCTGTTATTTTATTTAAAATATTTGCATCAATATTCACTAAGGAAATTGATTCTATAATTTTCTTTCTCTGTTTTTACTCTTCCTGGTTTAGGTATCATCATGATATTTGTGTCATGAAGGAAATTTGGTGCAACTCCTTCTTTGGCTATTTTTCTAATAGATTATAGACATTAATTGTTCTTTAAAAGTTTGGTAGAACTTACTTTTGAACCCATCTGGGCCTGAGGATTTTTTCAATTTAGTCCAATAGTTTCTATAGCTAACCTGTTGTGCTTATTAAACTTTCTGTTGTGTGCAGATGCAAAACATGGAATCCCTGCAAAGGTACAGGGAGAGCCTCACCCAGAATTCCAGGGGACCCCCTGGAGAACTTTGGGTGAGGGGCTGTTGAGAAGGGTTGAAGACAGTTTATTTTGTGGGATTGGATGGGAACAGACACTCTGCTTGATTCTCCTGACTTGGGGTTTCTCCTGAGAAATCATTGTAGTATAAGCTAGTAGTTTCTCCTCATAGGGTTAGCCTATTTGTTATTACTATTCTTCATTAATATAATTATATAATTACTTAGTGATTAGAAAGTAAGATATTTATCTATAGCAAGAGAGCCAGTTTTAGTTAAGTGTTTCCTCCCCTCCAGGGAGGAAGGGGGAAGGGGCATCAATTTAACAGTTCAGGGTCACCTTTCCTTTATTCTATACACCTTCATTAACTTCTCTAATTTTCCTTGTTAATTCCTAATATAACTCTTTACCTTAAAATCTGTGCCTGATAATTATTTGGGAAGATACTTACAATTCAGTCTGTATATTTAGTGTGAATCCTGTTGGCTGCCAGTTTAAGATCTCCTCTGTCCTCAATAGTTAAATAGCTAACTGTTATATCTCCTCTAACTGACCTGAGAGGAATATAAAGAAAAGAAACATTATTGGGGTTTCAGCCATAACAGAAACTCACCAGAAGAATCTTATTCCTGTCTTCATTACCAACTGAAGCAGAAGCAGTTAGAGGGGGAGGGGTTTGAGAATCAGGAGTGTTTTACCCCCTCCTTTCCTCAGTGTAGCCTGTCAATCTCTGGCTCTTGACTTAAAGATCTATTTGACCCTGAAAACATTTATCTGCTTCTCAAACTATCTGTTATTATCATCATAACACTTTCTATATTTTTAAACAGTCTTTATCAAAATTGTTTTCAGAAATATTACTTTATAGTATAATTTGTAGTTTGGTACTGCCAGGATTATTACATTTTCATTTTTCATTATTTCCTTTTAGATTTTTAAATTTCATACTTCCATTTGAATTTTATTTTGAATATTCTTTTTAATAAAATATTTGGTATATAACTTTAATATAGTATATAAATTATTCTTATTTTTGAATAAGAAATTTTTTCTGGTTCCATGAAGAAAAATTCTTTGGTAGTTTGATATAATACTGAATAAATAAATTAGTTTAGGTAATATTATCATTTTCTTATTTTGGCTTGGCTCATGTATAAGCAAATAATATTTCTTTATTTTTGACTCTAAAATAGTGGGCATATCTTCTATAAGACTGTTGGTTTGGGTTGTTTCAGTTAATTTACTTGACTATCCATAATTATTTAAAAATGTTATTATATCATCTGCTAAAGAGATAATTTTATTTCCTAGAACATTTATTGCCACAATTTATTTTTCTAATCATATAACAAATAGATGGAATTCCTACAATGATGACAATTAGAAGGGGATAAAAATTGGCATCCTTATTTTATTCCTTATTCTATTGGAAAGGCTTCTAATTTTTCCACATTACATATAATACTGACTCTTGGTTTGGATATGAATCATTTGTTTAGTTAAGGTAAAATTTCAACTTATGTTTAAGATTTTTTTAGTATTTTGGCCAAAATAAGCATGTTATGATTTTAAAAATTTCTGCAAGCATTGATATAACCATCATTTTTGTTGTTATAAATACTATTTGCACAAGCAAATCTAATTCAGATGAACTTAGAAGGAAAAGCTAATTTGGAAAAAGGTCTTTGTAGTTAGTTCCTATAATAAAAAATATTTCTAAAATAATTATGAAACTTATTTAAATGAATAAGACTCATTCTTCAAGTGATAAATGATCTAAGGATATGATCAATTAGTTTTCAAGTGAAGAAACCCAAGCTATATATAGTTTAACCAAAAAAATGCTCCAAATCACTAGTAATTAGAGAAATACAAATTAAAACAACTCTCAGGTACCATCTCACATGTATCAGACTAGCTAACATGTATTAGATTAGCTAACAAAATAATAAATGTTGAGAAAAATATGGAGAAATTGGGATGCTAATACACTGTTGATGGAGCTATAAACTGCTACAATTCTGGAGCAGCAATCTGGAACCCTGTCCAAAGGACTATCATTCTGTGCATACCATTTGGCCCAGCAGTACCACTATTAGGTCCATATTCTAAAGAAATTAAAGATTGGGTGAAAAGGACAAACTTATACAAGAATATTTATTCAGATTTTTTTTTGTGGTGGCAAAGAATTGTCAACAGAACAAGTGGTAGTATATGATTGTGATGGAATACAATTGTGCCATAAAAATGATGAGATGATCACATGCACACACACACACACACACACACACACACACACACACACACACACATTGAAATACTTATATGAAGTGATGCAAAGTGAATTGGGCAGAACCAAGAAAATGTTGTATACACTAATAGCCACAGTATACAGTGATTAGCTATGAATGACTTACTTATTACTAACAAGGCAAGTATCCAGGAAAACTCCAAGAGACTCATGACAAAAAAAGCTATTCATTGCCATAGAAGGAACTGAGGGACTTTGAATGCAAATCAAATTATGCCATTCTTTTTTTCATTTCATCCATGAATTTATCTCTAGTGTAAACAATATATGTCTTGTTTCACATGAAAAACATGGAAATATTTATTTTATAATAAATAGTAACATATTTATAATCTTTTTCATATTACCTTCCTTTTTGGGGTAGAGCTAAGGCTGGGAGGGAGAGGCCATGGATTTTAAAATGTTGGAAAATGACTTTTAAAAATTATACTGATAGGGGGCAGCTGGGTAGCTCAGTGGAGTGAGAGCCAGGCCTAGAGACAGGAGGTCCTAGGTTCAAACCCAGCCTCAGCCACTTCCCAGCTGTGTGACCCTGGGCAAGTCACTTGACCCCCATTGCCCACCCTTACCAATCTTCCACCTATGAGACAATACACCAAAGTACAAGGGTTTAAAAAAAATTATACTGACAGGTAGTCTGAAAAAAATTAATTGAACTGAAGGAAATTCAGAAGCAAGCAGAAAGTAACATTTGTGTAACATTTTTGAAAGTGACATGTTAAATCTTTATGAATTTGCAAAAAAAGAAAATATTATGAATTGGAGATTCAGAGTAATACATAATTTTTCTTTGGTCCATTTTTGTAGTATTTAAGTTGAGTGTTTTTAAAATGAGAGGCTAAATATGAGAGAAGAAAAAGGAAGACTAGATTAAAGACAAATTATAACCAATCAAAAATGGGGAAAATGTAAAGAAGGGCTCTGAGGTTTTGTTCTAAAGTGAATGAAAGAATAATAAGGCCGAAAGTGTGAAGTTTTCTTACCCTTATTACCAAGATAAGATATCTAAATGATCCAACGTTTATTTGGTTATATATACTGTATCAAAAAGCAGAATGCCCAAATGACACATAGTAAGTGTTTAATAGATGCTTGCCAAATGAAATGAATCAATGCAACAACAAATTTATGGTCTTTGAGTACTCAAGGAAACCCACTCCAATGACTTCAATAATCATCTCCTTGCTCTCTGAGGAGAATCTGTGAGCTCAGTTTCCATTTAATTGCAATATTTTTGCCTTTTCATGTTTTAATTATAATGATAATGTCACTATGGAGGTGGAAGTGGCTTTGTTAATTGTTAAAGAAAATGTGGGTAGAGAGATGGATATATATATTATGATGTGTATCTACCTATGATTTCCTCAACTGCAGTTGGTGGGGAGGAACACCTACTCCTCTCACCCTGGCTGCTGCTATAAATTATCCTCTTTTCCCTGACAGGTATGGTTGATAACTTGTCAGTGATTCCTTTAACAGCTGCCCAAGGAAGGACCCTTGAGAGTTTAGATCAGTGATTCCCAAAGTGGGCACCACCGCCCCCTGGTGGGTGCTGCAGCGATCCAGGGAGGGCGGTGATGGCCACAGGTGCATTTGGGGGTGGTGAATAACTGTAAGGGGGCAGTGGTAGTATGTGACAGGGGGCACTAAGTAATACTTTTTCTGGAAAGGGAGCAGTAGGCCAAAAAAGTCTGGGAACCACTGGTTTAGATGGGTGGTTAACCTCTCCAGGCCCAACCTGGGGTTGGATAGATTGGTAATGGGCTATTAATTAGCTTTGGATAATGATCAGGATCTGACTGCATATTTGAACTCCCTTCCCAAGGGCCATGATAGAAAGACAACTTAGGAAGGTACATGTTATTAAACACTGTTTATCTATAGGTAGGGAAAGGATAACAAGGTGAAGGATTGGGGATTGGAAACCCTACTGCTCTATTATCTATTAAACTAATTGATATTCAGGACTGGAGGCTACTAAGCTGGTGGAAGCTTGAGGTCTTCACCCTCTCTCTATGTCTGGCCAGACCTGTCCACAGCCAAGCCAGAGAATAGGGAAGGCTATTGCTGAAGATAAATATTGATGATCTTTTATTTTCTCAGCTCTCTCACCAGGAGTGCTGATGGTTCACTAGCTCCCACAGTCTAGCAAGGAAAGAGATTCAGGCTTTTCCTACCCTCTTCTTCTTCAACCACCCTTCCACCCTTCAGCCACCCTTTAGCCACCTTTCTGCCCCAATTAATTCACAGAGGCTTGCTCAAGTCTCAACTCAGAGATCTGTGATCTCCAGTTCTGAGCCTCTGAGTCCAGAGACCTCCTCCACTGTAGCTGTCAGGGGGTATATATAGGGTGGGGCTAACTGACATTTGCCCCTGGCTCATGGCATCTGGGAACATTCTGAATCTCTTAACTACCATCCCTATCAGTCAAGGTGGCATCCATCTCATCCCAGATTAATGATTATAACATCATCCAGAAGTCTTTCAAATCATTGGTTGCTAGAAAACTAACACATTAAGAATACCAGCAGTTGATCAAAAGTTCCTAACCTTTTTTGAGTCATGGGTTCCTTTTGGAACCTGACAAAATATATAGAATCCTTAGAATAGGGTTTTTATTTTCATGAAATAAAATACATAAGATAAAAAACCATCTATGTTAAAATATAATTATCAAAATATTTCCAAAAAGGTTTTAAAGACTCCAAGTTAAAATCCACTAAGTTAGATGAATCTTTAGAGAAGGTCTAAAAACTGTTTTATCTTCTTTTTGTGGCAACCTAACTATCTCATCAAAAAAGTTGGAGGTCAATTCAAGACTGAAGTCCACTTTGTATAGTTATATACTTCATGAATTACTAAATTCATGAATTACATGGTTAACCTTCTAATGACAAAATTCTCTATATTTATCAAGGTGGCAAAAATGAGTTCCCAGTCATTAGACCTAGTGTGCCTTTGGGACAATTTTTGAAGTCTTATCCGTTTGCTAAATATTATCAGAACATGTTTTGAACTAGCAGAGTCTTCAAGAGCCCAGGTTCTTTATGTCACAATAAAGCATTGGAATAGGACTTTGATGGAAATCCTAGGAAGAATCAGGTAAAATTTTACATGTATTTTCTCCAGTGGCCCCCTTTCATAGCCATATATTTTTATGAACTGAAATGGCAAAAAGAAATCCTGAGATTCTCTGTCATTATTAGCTATTGGTTTTAAAATTAAAATAATTTGGTAAACTAAATCATAGCATTAAAGACTCCCGTCTTATAAGATATCTATTGTGCTTATGTTTTCTTATGATTTCTGACACATGAAATCTATTTATATCTATCTATCTATCTATCTGTCTGTCTGTCTGTCTGTCTGTCTATCCATCCATCTACCTTTTTTATAGGCATATAGATGGGCAATGAGTTAAAACAATAATTTAATGGGTCAGCAGTTTGCATCAAATTTGGGCTATGGCAGAATAATGTAAATTATCCTGTTAGTCCTCCCCTAGCCTCTCTCACACACACATGCAAAACACACACACACACACACACAGAGACACACATAAATAAACATCTATTCAACAGCAGGATTCAATTGATGATCCTATAGGGTTGCAAGTAAAGAGGAAAATATCTCAGAGAATTAAAATTATAAGTGACTCAAAAAGAAATAGAGAAAAAAAGAAATGTGAAAGTGAGTAGGAATGAATATATTGCCAGTAACTTTTGTTATATCAGAAGTATTATTAAAAATCATCTAGGGGGCAGTTGGGTAGCTCAGTGGATTGAGAGTCAGGCCTAGAGATGGAAGGTCCTAGGTTCAAATCTGGCCTCAGAAACTTCCCAGCTGTGTGACCCTGGGCAAGTCACTTGACCCCCATTGCCCACCCTTACCACTCTTCCACCTAGGAGCCAATACACAGAAGTTAAGGGTTTAAAACAAAACAAAACAAAAGTTATCCAGTGAGGCAGTGGGGTGATTCAGTGGTTTGAGATCCAGGAATAGAGATTGGAGGTCCTAGGTTCAAAATTTAGTCTCAGATATTTCCTAGCTGTGTGACCCTGGGCAAGTCACTTAATGCCCATAGCCTAGCCCTTACTGTTCTTCTGTCATGGAACCAATATATAGTGTTGATACTAAGACAGAAAGTAAGGGTTTTTTTTTAAAAAAAATTTCCAACACACTTTTTGATGAGAAAACTATGGGGGGCAATCCTGTAGTAAGAACAAGCATTAACAGAAGGATGTCAGTCCAAGTGTTGCAGTGGTATATGCCCAAAATTAATGCAACTAAGGGGAAATGCCTCCTTTACGTTGCATAAATTCTGCATGTAAAGCTATAGAAATTATTTACTAACAAAATTATTAATAGAGGAGTGGGTCAAAAATAATAATACTATGCAGTTATCAGTATACTGGGAAAATTATCTAAAGACTTAGTTTGTTAAAAAGAAAGTTCAACAAAATGAAACAAAGCAATGGAATCTTTCCTTCATTGAAGATCATGCCTATTTGTAATATTGAGGATGAAGAAGTTATTTATATGTGATCTAAAGTGGGTAATTCTTTGTCTTTGGTGAATTATCAGTCACATTAGTTTCATTAAGACTTGTATTTTCTCCTCTGTTCAAATCATTCACTCAGTTCATTTCCAGAATGTACTCCAATAATGTTGAATCTTTGAGATGCAACAAGGCATAGTTAATAGACAGCTTGGATATAGGATCAGAAAGTCCTTCATTTAAAGCATGACTTTATACTTAGTAACTTCATTACCTAATATAGTCTCTTACCATTTTTTATCTTACCATCTCTTACCATTTCTTGTCCTCAGTTTTCTGAATTTTAATATTTGTAACACTATCACAGGGTTTTTATAAGAATCAAATGATAAACTGTATGAAAAGTGCTTAAAATGCTGGGTATATATGATGACCAGTCTTATGATTTGATTGAAATTGAAGTAAGAGTTTTACTTGGAGAAGAATTTCAATTATCTCTTCAAAATCTGGTCTCTAATGTTATTAAATTTAATTCTTTTAGATATCATGGGAAGCAAATTTAATTTAGTCAATATTTATTAAACCTGTAATGACTTACTCTTATAAATACAAATGTATTCAATATAATTCAGTTAAGCAACTGGCCACAGTTGTTTACAGAAAGCCAAATAACTAGTCTGAATGAATTTTTCTTGTTTCTACCAGATTGATATCATATGGAGACAGTAATGCCATATAGATTGTTTTTAGAACACTTTACTTTAAAAAACAAGGGCAATATAATCATAAGGGATGTATTTGCTGGCTAAAAGGAACACAGTCATACTGGGGAGATAGAACATATCTTGAGGAAAGTAAAGTGCATCTTTAATGAGCCAATATCAATGAGAACAAACTAATATAGTACACATTGAGGACAGAATTGCTGGGACTATGTTGAATAAAGGAGTAAGTTGGGGGTCAATACTTAAAGATATTTTTAAGAGAGAGTGAATTTTGAACTGTTTTTTTTTTTTCCAAAAGGGACAAGTGTTTTGAAGTAATGGAAAGATGACTGGAAATACACAATCATAAGCAGATATAAAACTCTTCTACTCATAAAGTCGAGGCTTCTGGGTTAAGATGGTGGCAAAGTAAAAAGCAGCACTTAACCTCTCCTAACCGAAACATACAGGACTCCTCAAGGGGACATAAAAACAAATCCAGAGGAACAGAGGGACCCCACAACAGGGCACAGCGTGGAAGGTACCTGGAATTGGGGCATTTCCATGCTATAAAAGGTGAAACAGCTCTCACTAAATCACGGGCTGAGCAACCCTTGCCCACCCCCCACCACCTACAACGCCAAAGCCAACTCAAAAGAAATAGAGCAAGTTTGGGGCACCCATTGAGTCACTGGCAGCGTCAGGGCCCATTCCTGAGAGCAGCAAGACTTAGGACCCCAAAAGGCTAAAGAACGCACACGGACTTTGAGCGTGGAAACGGAGAGCAGGCACGGGTGGAGGCGGACACAGGTGCGAGCAAAGGCTCTGAAACCCTGAGTGGGGAACCAGTGCAGACGGGTATAAGACTATGGAAGCAGCTCCCTGAGACTTGTAAAGGAACCTCCAGCAGAGGATCAAGCAAGAGGGTCCACCAGGGGTTTTGACCTTGAGAATAACCAGACCTGAGACCTCAGGAGCCTAAAGAGCACAGACAGACCCTGAGCACGAGGATAAAGCTGAGAAGGGGCTGGGTTAACTACAATGGAAACCCAGAATCAGGAAGCCCAGAAGAGAAAGATTAACAAGAAAAAGAAGAAATCTTTAACACTCAACAACTTTTACACAGAGAAAATCCAGACAATTGAGCAAACAGAAGAGGAGAACAAATAAGCAATCGCATCTGAACCCTCCCAAAATAATGAAAACTGGTCACAAGCTCTTGAAGAGTTCAAATCTGAGATGACGAGAAAGTTGGAAAAGATTTGGCTAGAGAAATGGGAAATAACTCAAAAGGAAATCAGGCAAGAAAATAAAAGTTTAAAAGGCAGAATTTTGCAATTGGAAAGTGAGGCTCAGAAATCAAATGAACTGATAAGCAAAATGAACACCAGAAATGACCAGATTGAAAAGGAAAACCAGTCCCTAAAGGCTAGAATTCAGCAATTAGAAGCTAATGATCTCTCAAGACAGCAAGAACAAATAAAACAAAGTCAAAAAACTGAAAAAAATAGAAGGAAACATGAAATATCTCAATGAGAAAGTGACAAACCAAGAAAACTGGTCTAGAAGAGACAATTTGAAAATCATTGGTCTCCTTGAAAAAGCAGAAATTAATAGAAATTTGGACTCCAAACTAAAAGAAATTATTCAGCAAAGTTGCCCTGAAGTTCTACAACAATAGGGCAATATAGACATTGAAAGGATCCATAGATCACCCTCTACACTAGACCCAGAAAAGACAATGCCCAGGAATATAATAGCCAAATTCAAGAGCTTCCAAGTAAAAGGAAAAATCTTACAAGAAGCCAGAAAGAGACAATTCAAATATCAAGGAGCACCAATCAGGATCACACAGGATATGGCAGCTTCCACGCTAAAAGACTGCAAGGCTTGGAATATGATATTCAGAAAGGCAAGAGAGCTGGGACTTCAACCACGGATCAACTACCCATCAAAATTGACTATATACTTCCAGGGGAAAGTATGGGCATTCAACAAAATTGAAGATTTCCAAGTATTTGCACAGAAAAGACCAGGGCTAAATGGAAAGTTTGATATCCAACCACAAAAATCAAGAGAAACATGAAAAGGTAAATAAGAAACAGAGGGGAAAGAAAGAAAACTCATAATTTTTAAATTTGCCTTTTAAAGGGCCTCAGTAAGATCTAATTATCTGTATTCCTATGTGGAGAAATGCTATGTATAATTCTCTGTAGTGAACTCTATTCACTATTATAGTATTCACTATTATAGAAATCATAAGAATAATTCATAGGGAGACGTGGAATACTAAAGGGTCTAAGATGATATGGGAGGTGGGAAAGAGAAGGGTGAATAGCAGGGGACACCAAGAGAAACTTGAGAGAATAAGAAAAATAGGATATTCTATTACACACAAAGAGGGCATGGGAAGGGGAGGGGACAAATACTATTATAAGAAGGAGAGGAAGAGAGCATTAAGAGGTAATATTTAAACCTTACTCTCAGTGTAATCAACCCGGAGAGGGAAGAGTAGCTATATTATCCATTGGGATATAAAACTCTATTTAACCCTACTGAGAAAGTCAGAAGGGATAAACCAAGGGGAGCAGGGGAGTGGGAAGGTCAAAAAAGAGAGGGGAGAAGAAGGGGAAGGGAATTCATTAGGCCTTTTAAAAATAAAAAGAGGGGAATAATAAGGGAGGGGTAGAAAGGGAAGTTAATCAAGGGAGAGGATAAGGGATACCGGCTTAAAGCAAACCACTGGTTTAAAAGGAAGTAGTTTATGAAGAAGGGGTGGGAATAAGGGAGGATATGAAAATG